>NW_013673083.1:25366-27168 GCF_000517525.1 Limulus polyphemus | reverse complement strand
GATTTAATGTAAAGGTACTACCATGTTTTAACATGATTTAATGTAAAGGTACTACCATGTTTTAACATAAGTTAAGATAAAGGTATTACCATGATTTAACATGATTTAATATAAAGGTACCACCATGTTTTAACATGATTTAATGTAAAGGTACTATTATGTTTTAACATGATTTAATGTTATTTTCTAGAATTGAACATACCTTTATTTATTGTTCATCACAGCCCTGTATAGAAAAAAACTTCTAAATTAAGTGATGGATATTTCCTGTTTCTATCACACAAAATAGAACAGTAATTATGTTATGACAGAGATGTAAAAAAACTGACTTTTTATTTGCATACCAGTATCTTTTTCAGGTAGTTTCTGTGAAATATATAAACAATGGCAAGACATACTTCAAGCTTTCAGGGTAATATAACAATTGGTTCCCTAACATCTGAAAACAAGACAACTCAAATCCTTACCAATCATCCTTACACGAAGCATAAATTTATATAAGCCCAACTTGAAGCGTCGAGGTGGGACAAGCAGAGATGAAATGTTCCACGATAACAGGTCAGAAAGGTCGATCACGTGACCAAGAGGATTTCCCGAACTATCAATTTCTTGAGCTTTCCACTCTCTTTCAGCTTGCATAGTTAGGTTACAGACAAGTTTAACGTTGCCCACTAGTCGAAAGTTCTTTCCTCGCATTTTCTACAAGATGGATTAATGTTTAACATTTTCTATAAGATGGATTAATGTTTAACATTGTTTCAAATGGAACAAGAAATTACACAATTAACAAATAAAGACTTTCTCTGAATTCCTCTTCAAAATAACTAACAAACTTTTAGATTTAGAGTAAATACAATGATAAAAGAAAATAGAAAGGAAACAATAACTCTGTCCCATTAATATTTTCATAATTGAATCAAGTACTATTCACAGCCATATGTTTTGTTTTAGTTTGAAATCAGAAGAAATAGAGTTCATGGGTGACAAAAACATGCATAATTAAAAAAATGCATGGCTTTTATTTCCTCATAATAATTTGAAAACAGTGAGATTATAATGACACAAATATTATGAAGTTACTTTGATTCAATACCTCCACAAACGTACTTCATAGTAACACCATTTCATGTTCTTTCCTGATATCAAGTAAATACCCACATACGTACTTCATATAACACAATTATATACAATTCAACAAATCTTGCTTTCAAAACATAAGGAAAACACAAAAACAGACACAACTAACTTCCAAACCATTAGAGAACTTAAAAGTTAATAAATGTGTAATATTGAAAACAATTTTTAATCTATATTTTACTAATTCTGGCTTTTGTTCTCATAAATCAAAGAAATTCATTAATAAAATTAAACAGTGAAAAGAAGTTGATAAAAATGGTTTTTACACTTTTCTTAAATGGATTTACTTTGCAATGTTTTGGCCTTAGGCCCACTTCAGGCAAAATAAATCCATTCAGTAAGAGTGAAGAAAGTATTTTTATCTATTGTTGGTTGTTTGACTCTTATTTCTTTTTTGAAATTTCTTAATCTATATCATGCTTATTTTTTACTGTATGAAAGAAAGAAAAATATTTTTAAGGTCACCTCAACTGGTGCTGTAAATATTGTACTGTTATCCTCAATCCACATTACTGGTGGATCGCACGGCATCTGTGCAACTTGAATATCGAGACTTTGCTTTTCATAAGATACTGAGTTGAAAACTTCTACATCAACTGTGAAGAAACCACCATTTTCAGATGCCTTGATCAGTGTAGTAGTACTCTTGAACCCATGGGCCTAAA
>NW_013673083.1:23196-24459 GCF_000517525.1 Limulus polyphemus | reverse complement strand
ATGTTAAAACATGGTAGTACCTTTACATTAAATCATGTTAAAACATGGTAGTACCTTTACATTAAATCATGTTAAAACATAGTAGTACTTTTACATTAAATCATGTTAAAACATGGTGGTACCTTTATATTAAATCATGTTAAAACACAGTAGTACTTTTACATTAAATCATGTTAAAACAAGGCAGTACCTTTACATCAAAAACATAATGGTACTACCTCTACAGTTAAACAAGGGTTGATTAATACTGTTAAAACAACATGGTACTTCCTCTACATCAAATACAAGGATAGTTTAATACTATTAAAACATCATGATACTACCTGTACATTAAAAACAATGGTAATTTAATACTATTAAAACATCATGATACTACTTGTACATTAAAAACAATGTTAGTTTAATACTATTAAAACATCATGGTACTACCTGTACATTAAAAACAATGTTAGTTTAATACTATTAAACATCATGGTACTAACTGTACATTAAAACACCATGGTACTACCTATACATGAACAAACCTTAAAGGAATTTCCACATCACTCTGCCAAATAATTTCATCTTCGGAATATCTTGATAAACACATATCCATGTTTCCAAAAGCAAGTGGTATTTCTCCATCGTTGGATGAGAATACAATACAAGTAAAGTCATCAGTTTGATCTAACATAACATCTATAGTCTTAGGTTCTGATGGTGACGGAATAACTCCACTATCTACCAGTTGAAGTCCAGAAACAGGAGTCATGACACGTATTAGTTGAGTAAAAGGTTCACTGGACCCTTGAAGTGGGTTCCAGGCATATATACTAATGTTATAGACACCAGACTACAGAGGTGAAAAAAATGGTTTCTTTAATGCAATTCTCCAAATTACATGAATCTTCTTGATGTATTACTTATCGAATACATACAGCTACTTGGAATGATAACAATTGGAGTATTTAAAGACAGTCTAAGATATAGATTCAAATCAATAAAAAGGTTCAAATAGGACATAGTGAGCCTGGAGGAAACGTCCCCTTCTCGTTCAATGTGTATTTATTACCTTTACTATGTCCTATTTGAACTATTTCTACTAATTTTATAAACAAATTATAATTATGTTTTAAAGATGCTCATTTCCCTTCATGAAACCTTCTGCAAATGTAGTATCAAACAATTTAATTGTAGAGTTGATGAACCTAATCTTCGTGGATGATATTTAGTATCAAACAATTTAATTGTAGAGTTGATGAACCTAACTTTGTTTGGATGATA
>NW_013673083.1:7010-22196 GCF_000517525.1 Limulus polyphemus | reverse complement strand
AATTTAATTGTAGAGTTGATGAACCTAATATTTGGTTTGATACTAAATATCATACAATTTAATTGTAGAGTTGATGAACCTAATCTTTGTTTGGATGATATTTAGTATCAAACAATACAATATTATATTACAATATAATATCAAACAGTATAATATAATCAGCTTTTACTTTTTTCTGATTTTATAAAACAACTTAAGAAATAAAAAGTGTTTAAATTTTTTATCTTATCTATCAAGAAGTAATGGAAACTTGATGAGTGGTAAAAATGGACTTCTTTCTTTTAACTAGCTGTTACTTCATTGGTTGGACATTTCACAAGATCGAACACAAAACACACTGTGATGTTCTTTTAATGTAAGGCAATCTACTTCCTAAAACTAGCTGTTGTTCTTATCATATCATCTCTTAAGTAGATGTGTATACGTCTTAAGAGTTATGTTTAATTAAAAACATTCTTTTGTATAAAGAAATAACAGCCATAAAACAAATTACGTAAAGGTATTCAAACATTGACAGCTTTAACAAATAGTACTGAAATTATAACAGCCATAAAAACAAAAAGATAGTATGGAAGGCAGCTGGTCAACATTACCCGCAACCAGCTCTTGCCACACCAAATATTGGGGTTTAACTGTCACATTTATAACACACCCACAGAACCTCAGTTTTACAGACCAGCCAGCACTCGTAGACTTTAATGAAATATATATTAGAATGGCTAGCTTTCACCCTCCTTCAAATAAACTGAAAATGTACCTGTATACTTAGGTGGGTCAAGAGTTGGATAAGTACGGGAAACACTGACCCGTCTCTTTTTTAAAAACAAAAACAATTAGATACATGTCCGACACTTACCTCAGTAAAATTGTAAGCAAGTGGACCAGTAGAACTATTGAGAAGAACAGTCCCATTATCAAGCTCCATTGTGTAATAGGACACAGTACCTTGAGTTTCACAGAAAGATAATATATCATTTCTCTGATAAGACTTTTTCAAAATCATTCCAAACTATTACAAGGTTATAAAACATGAATTAACACGATGAAATGTTGAACATGTTCACTGATTTAAATAAGTTCCTTCACTTTTCGAATAAAAAACATTATTTTAATTATAATCTTACAGTTGTTACCTGTACATGACATGTCGAAATACAGCGTTGATCCTTGGACAGCATCTGTCATATTTACTCCCTTTAAGAGCTGGTGATTAACAGGATCAGTAGCAATATCCAAATATGTAACATTAGCCATAAGATTGGAGATAAATTCATAGACAGTCAACTATGGAGAGAATAAACATTGTGAAAATAGCTTAATTAAAAGTAAACACATAAACAGATAGCATTTAAATACATTGACTGACAGTATTTACATACACTAACTGACAGTATCTACATACACTAACTGATAGTATCTACATACACTGACTGACAGTATCTACATACACTGACTGACAGTATCTACATACACTGACTGACAGTATCTACATACATTGTCTGACAGTATCTGCATACACTAACTGACAGTATCTACATACATTGAATGACAGTATCTACATACACTAACTGACAGTATCTACATACACTAACTGACAGTATCTACGTACACTAACTGACAGTATCTACATACACTGACTGACAGTATCTACATACACTGACTGACAGTATCTACGTACACTAACTGACAGTATCTACATACACTAACTGACAGTATCTACATACACTAACTGACAGTATCTACATACACTAACTGACAGTATCTACATACACTAACTGACAGTATCTACATACACTAACTGACAGTATCTACATACACTAACTGACAGTATCTACATACACTGACTGACAGTATCAACATACACTGACTGACAGCATCTACATACACTGACTGACAGTAGCTACATACACTGACTGACAGTATCTGCATACACTGACTGACAGTATTTACATACACTGACTGACAGCATCTATATACACTGACTGTCAGTATCTACATACATTGACTGTTAGTATCTATATACACTAACTGACAGTATCTATATACACTGACTGTCAGTATCTACATACACTGACTGACAGTATCTACATACATTGTCTGACAGTATCACATACACTGACTGACACTATCCACATACACTGACTGACAGTATCTACATACACTTTATGTGAATTTTCAGAAATTTCCAAGCATTTTCAGTGTACTGAGATGACATGAGACAACTGCATTAACCAATCATATTTTCAGTGTACTGAGATGACATGAGACAACTGCATTAACCATTCATATTTTCAGTGTACTGAGATGACATGAGACAACTGCATTAACCAATCATATTTTCAGTGTACTGAGATGACATGAGACAACTGCATTAACCAATCATATTTTCAGTGTACTGAGATGACATGAGACAACTGCATTAACCAATCATATTTTCAGTGTACTGAGATGAAATGAGACAACTGCATTAACCAATCATATTTTCAGTGTACTGAGATGACATGAGACAACTGCATTAACCAATCATATTTTCAGTGTACTGAGATGAAATGAGACAACTGCATTAACCAATCATATTTTCAGTGTACAGAGATGACATGAGACAACTGCATTAACCAATCATATTTTCACTGTACTGAGATGAAATGAGACAGCTCTGGACAACACTCCCATGTTTATAACTGGACAATACCCTCATGTTATTATTTGTATTATCTGGACAACACTACCATGTTTATATTTGGACAACACTACCATGTTATTATCTGGACAACACTCCCATGTTTATAACTGGACAATACCCTCACGTTATTATCTGGACAACACTACCATGTTTATAACTGGACAATACCCTCACGTTATTATCTGTATTATCTGGACAACACTCTCATGTTATTATCTGTATTATCTGGACAACACTACCATGTTTATATTTGGACAACACTACCATGTTATTATCTGGACAACACTCCCATGTTTATAACTGGACAATACCCTCACGTTATTATCTGTATTATCTGGACAACACTACCATGTTTATAACTGGACAATACCCTCACATTATTATCTGTATTATCTGGACAACACCCTCATGTTTATATCTGAACAACACCCTCACGTTATTATCTGAACAACACCCTCACGTTATTATCCGGACAACACCCCCATGTTATTATCCAGACAACACCCCCCATGTTTCTACTATTACAGAGGCAATTTTACCTTTATGCATTAACTGTAGTACTAAAATATCTCCAATGGAACAACAAATTCTTACCTCAACAAAGAAGATTTCCTGACTGACCAGGTTGCTCATGTTAACCGTTAGATTATAAAAGCCTCCGGCCCTGTAGGTATGAGGAAGAGATAACGACCACGGGCCTACGCCTGTTGTTAACAGAGACAGCTGCTGCTTAGTACCGTCACCGAAATCTACCACACCCTCTGGCTCTGTTGGCAAGTTGTCGCTTGTGATATAAGTAAGTGATGCATTAATCAATCCTAAAAGAAAATTAAGTATCCATCATACTCATGAACTATACCAAGATTTAAATCTTTGATTAATTACAAGCAAGTTCATTTAATAATTACAGTCTTGTTGCAATATGCAATACAATTTATTAGTGAGCTTGGATAATAACTACTGTCTGATTGTGTTGTGCAATACAACAACTTATTAGTGAGTCTGGATAACAACTACTGTCTGATTGTGTTGTGCAATACAACAAGTTATTACTGGGTGTAGATTATAACTACTGTCTTGTTGTGTTGTGCAATACAACAACTTATTAGTGAGTTTGGATAACAACTACTGTCTTGTTGTGTTGTGCAATACAACAACTTATTAGTGAGTCTAGAATACAACTATTGTCTTCTTCTGTTGTGCAATACAACAACTTATTACTGTGTCTGGATGATAACTATTGTCTTGTTGTGTTGTGCAATACAACAACTTATTAGTGAGTCTGGATAACAACTGCTGTCTTGTTCTATTGTGCAATACAACAACTTATTAGTGAGTCTAGATTATATCTTTTGTCTTGTTGTGTTATGCAATACAACAACTTATTACTGTGTCTGAATGATAACTACTGTCTTGTTCTATTGTTCAATACAACAACTTATTACTGTGTCTAGATGATAACTATTGTCTTGTGTTGTGCAATACAACAACTTATTACTGTGTCTAGATGATAACTATTGTCTTGTATTGTGAAATACTTATTCATGAGGTGCTAAAAACAATAGTTAAAAACTTATTTAACATTTTGATTTGTGTTAGGCTAATTCAGTGTTATTTGAATGACTGTCTGTTGACTGGATATTAGCTACTTCTTCCTTCCGTTAAACTAGTCTTACTTAAACTGAACTTTAGAAGATGATGAATAATGAAATTAAAACGATCTCTCTTCAAGATGATGCCACACAATATCACACCGCCTTAAGTTCCGAAGATAACGATAACATCATGGTGAAAGTAATACATTACAAACCTGGGGGATAGAGTTGTGGGGAATCACTTGATAACTCCCAGTTCAATGAAACTGGATACTGACATGGCACTTCTAGTGTCGCATTTAATGTTCCATGAAGATTTGATGCATTTACTGTGACTAGATAAGTCTGTTCTAGAGAAAACGTGTAGGACTGGTTATGTCCTGATGCATTAACAATACCTGAAAAAAGAAGAATATCTTAATATAACACCTTGTTAATAAGTCCTGAGGCATTAACAATACCTGAAAAAAGAAGAATATCTTAATATAACACCTTGTTAATAAGTTCCCATTTGTGTTCAAACTAACCATAAAGAAAGTTGTTAAAATATTAGAAAAAATATAACAAATTCATAAACAGCTGTTACTTGTTGACAAACTATAGAATGGTATATCACTGTTTCACTACATATATAGTAAGGTTACTGACTTTCATCACTTTTAGTACCCAATACATTATAGGGATATACTTAGCTTCACTTTACAGTAAAAAATAAACACTTTAATGAAGCTTCACTTTACAGTAAAGAATAAACACTTTAATGAAGCTTCACTTTAAAGTAAAAAATAAACACTTTAATGAAGCGTCACTTTACAGTAAAAAATAAACACTTTAATGAAGCGTCACTTTACGGTAAAAAATAAACACTTTAATGAAGCTTCACTTTACAGTAAAAAATAAACACTTTAATGAAGCTTCACTTCACAGTAAAAAATAAACACTTTAATGAAGCTTCACTTTACAGTAAAAATAAACAGTTTAATGAAGCTTCACTTTACAGTAAAAAATAAACACTTTAATGAAACTTCACTTTACAGTAAAAAATAAACACTTTAATGAAGCTTCACTTTACAGTAAAATAAACACTTTAATGAAACTTCATTTTACAGTAAAAAATAAACACTTTAATGAAACTTCATTTTACAGTAAAAAATAAACACTTTAATGAAGCTTCACTTTACAGTAAAAAATAAACACTTTAATGAAACTTCATTTTACAGTAAAAAATAAACAATAAAACACAAGTATATAATTAATAAGACAGGGCTAGGAGTGAAGCCCACAAAACAAAAGGATGTAGTTAATACAACAGGACTAGGAACTGTAACATTACTTAAGAGTAACAGAAAATTCTCAAATGATTCTAATTTTTAAGAAATGTTTTTCTCGCTGTATGGATCTAATAACATCACCGATTCATTCTAACTTTATTCTCTCCAACTCTCTACATTAACATGAATAAAAGGTTTACATGTTTAATTAATAATTAAGGTAACTTTGGAACAGAATGACATATATATCAAAACTTAACATGAAAAATTATAATTTATTTCTTGCTGTTGTTAGCTGCAAAAAACTTTATGGAAGAAAAATTTACATAAGTTACTCACCGTCAATGAATTCTTCAATCACAGTGCCATCACCAAAATCCCATACAAGGGTGACACTACTTCCATTGGCCATCAGAACGTGAAGTAAAGCACTTGTACCAATAGGAATAAACAGTGGATCACTGGTGAGGGTTAGGTTTGTAATAGGAATTTGTATGGGAACATACTCAACAACAACAACACTCTGTTCTCCCGAGCTGTTTGAAAGAGTCATTGAAACAGACTTGTTTCCAACCTGAATAAAACAGAAATACTTTATGACGACAATCCTGAATTTCAAATCATAATATAAACCATACTGTATACTGAAATTCTCATTATCTACTAAAACAGCACTTGTATTGTTTTAGTGTACATTGTACATGAATTTAATGTGTGTACTGAAGTTCTCATTATCTACTAAAACAGCACTTGTATCGTTTTAGTGTACATTGTACATGAAGTTATGTATGTACTGAAGTTCTCATTATCCACTAAAACAACACTTGTATCGTTTTAGTGTACATTGTACATGAATTTAATGTATGTACTGAAGTTCTCATTATCCACTAAAACAGCACTTGTATCGTTTTAGTGTACATTGTACATGAAATTAATGTATGTACTGAAGTTCTCATTATCTACTAAAACAGCACTTGTATTGTTTTAGTGTACATTGTACATGAAGTTATGTATGTACTGAATAGAAACATTTAGGCACCAAGACAATTTGTCTCTCAAACATTAGGGTCTTTGTGAACTGAGGAAACAAAAGGGACCTGAGACCTAACTGAAAATATTTTACTGTTCTTCTAGGTAATAAAAGCAATTAGAGATTGTTGAGGGAGTTTTACAATTGCTTCAGTATTTTCATGTTCAACAGTTAAGAAAGAAGCTATAGAGATTTAAGTATTCTGAGTGTGATATACATACACGTAGAAATGGCATAAGTAAAGATGCCAGTATTACAAAATTAGGTTAAAGACTAGGGGAAGACTAGTTAACGGATTAGTTAGTATTGCGAATCATACTATTGACTTTACATACAGTATCAGTTGTTTTCTTACATATAATTCTATTTTAGTCCTTATCGAGTAATTCAAGTAACAAATCAGGAGATGAAGTAATATATGGAGTATTACCTCTGAAAATATATGTGATATACTAATGTTCACAGGTTCTGCAACCACACCCCGCAAAAAATGTCGCACATTGAGAGGTGCACTGGGGCTGGAATCCACTATGCCCTGGGTCATCTCTGATGCAGAAGCACTCCTATATGCAATACTAGAAGTTCCACTGGCAAAACCAAAGACATCCCCTGGCTTTACCTCGTATGTACTATCGGCCAAGAGATGATAGTTGTAGCCCTCGGAAGCAGGAGAAACGGGGATTGTGTACAGTCGATCGTACGTCAGTCCTGAAGGCGATAGAGAACATAAAGGGGGTGTGGCCGTGTTGGCACAACCTCCACTAAATGGACACAATGCCTCGGTAGTTTGACAGACCACAATTCCTGGCTCTTTACAGGTAGCAGCACAACTTTTAGTCTGAGGACAGTACACGTCATCACCACAGTTTGGACGGAAAACCTGGAAAGGAAAACAACAACTAGTTCTATGATAAAGTTAACACAGCAACATTACTGTTTCTCTCTTCTGAAATAAGAACTAGAAAACAAGGATTAAATAGCAATATGAATTACATTAATTAGAATAATGAATAACATATTGTAAAGTTTGAAAAAATATATCTTCTGGTTGGAACTGAAATATGGAAGATTTAATAAGTTTAAAAAGAAATTACCATTATAGTTAGGATTAACAGAGCTGACACTTTAGTTATAATTAACAATTAACACTTGTTAGAATTAACAGAGCTGACACTTTAGTTATAATTAACAATTAACACTTGTTAGAATTAACAGAGCTGACACTTTAGTTATAATTAACAATTAACACTTGTTAGAATAAACAGAGCTGACACTTTAGTTATAATTAACAATTAACCCTTGTTAGAATTAACAGAGCTGACACTTTAGTTAGAATTAACTATTAACACTTGTTAAAATAAAACAGAGCTGACACTTTAGTTATAATTAACTATTAACACTTGTTAAAATAAAACAGAGCTGACACTTTAGTTATAATTAACTATTAACACTTGTTAGGATTAACAGAGCTGACACTTTAGTTATAATTAACAATTAACACTTGTTAGAATTAACAGAGCTGATAACTTAGTTATAATTAACCATTAACACATGTTAGAATTAACAGAGATGATAACTTAGTTATAACTAACAATTAACACTTTTTAGAATTAACAGAGCTGACACTTTAGTTATAATTAACTATTAACACTTGTTAGGATTAACAGAGATGACACTTTAGTTATAATTAACACTTGTTAGAATTAACAGAGCTGACACTTTAGTTATAATTAACAATTAACCCTGACACTTTAGTTATAATTAACAATTAACACTTGTTAGGATTAACAGAGCTGACACTTTAGTTATAATTAACTATTAACACTTGTTAGAATTAACAGAGCTGACACTTTAGTTATAATTAACTATTAACACTTGTTAGAATAAAACAGAGCTGACACTTTAGTTATAATTAACTATTAACACTTGTTAGAATTAACAGAGATGACACTTTAGTTATAATTAACAATTAACACTTGTTAGAATTAACAGAGCTGACACTTTAGTTATAATTAACTATTAACACTTGTTAGAATTAACAGAGATAATAACTTAGTTATAACTAACAATTACCACTTTTAGAATTAACAGAGGTGACAACTTTGCTGTACTAATAATTACTGATATGTGTTTATTAAATGTCTGAGAACACAGCTGAACAAAACAGTTGAAGAGATGTAGAAAATGAAAAGTGTGAATTTTGTTCCACATCACAACCATGAAAAGTTTGTACAAAGCTATATTTTATTTCATCGTAATGTTTTAATAAAGAAGAAACTGTTTATGTTTTGAACTACAAGTCCATCGATGGATATTAACTCAGGCCCATCTTTAAATGTGTAGGCACTGCATTTTTCATGAGGAAAAACACAAAGTAGGTCCTTACCAAGAGGTCAAGAGATCCAGCTCCAGTGGAAAAGTATTCAAATGCATGCAGTTTCCCAGGTGGCATCTCTATGTATGTCATCATAACTTCGGGTTCAGAGAGAGGGGTTGTAACCATCTGAGGCATAATAATGTCTGGTACAGTATTACCGTGACCTGATACCACAGGATCTGAAGAATAAAACATTCACCCTTGATTCACAGATTTCTAGAGTAAAACATTCACACTTGATTCACTGACCTGCAGAGTAAAACATTCACCCTTGATTCACTGACCTGCAGAGTAAAACATTTACACTTAATTCACTGAATTTTTTTTTCTTTTACACGATCTGCTACCACAGCTAATAACAATAAATATTACAAGAGTACACCTTTAAAACTTGTACAGCAGTTTTCTTCATAAACTTTCATATCTTAAGGCAGCGTTATATATTAATTTAAAAACTGTTAACTCTTTAAATGTTTTACTACCTGTCTCAAGATGAAAAGTTTTATTTTAAAAAGTACAAGAACATTCTTATGTAGAAATGTTTAAATTTGACAGACATTAATATGTTTTTCATTCACTTTTCTTCTTTTATCATTAACCACAAGAACAAAATATTAAAGTTTTAAATAAGATTGAAGTTACCAGCTATTGTAAAAAGCTGTGGAGATGCTGGATCATCTTCAATGTCCATCTCCATCAGTAGATCACTTCCTTGGTATACAAGAGCACTACAGACAAACTCTTCCCCAGGCTGGGCGACTTCAGGACATTCAATGACTCCAGCAAGACCACTGTCGACTACATTTACTATCTTTGCATCAGAAACAGGCTGAAAAGAAAAGAAATTCTAAACAAGTGTCTTGTATAAACTTTGTTAATTTTTTTTTTATTTCTCATGTTTCAATTAAAATTCCTGAATGATAGCACTTACATACAAAACCAGAATCTTATTTCCTGTATTTCAATTTCAAATATTGTATGATAGAATTCAGTCACAAGAGACAAAATCTTATCTCCTGTGTTTAAGTTTCAAATACTGAACGATAAAATTCAGTCACATGAGAAAAAGTTCAATATCAAGAACAAATATTAGATGACAGTCAGTTATTTTTGGAAAATGAATATAAATTAAAATTGATAAAAATACTTAACAAGCAAAGCACAAAAGATGAGGCAAGAAGAACGAACATCAGAGGTACAGCTAAAAGGCATAATATCAAAGGTTCAGTATCATATGGACTATGGATACAGCATAAGTTAAGGCATAGCTAATGATTGAATATCATAGGTTCATTATCAAAACGTTTTAATAAACTTTTGTTAAATCTTTACAAACTGCTACTGTGAGCATTTTCTTTACTTTCATACTAAAGATTCTACAGTCAAAATAACTTACAAACAGCAGGTCTGAGGGAGTGCTGGCAGAGGCTCTAATAACGTATGTCCCTGGTATGGCATAATGCTTGGTAAACGTTAAAGAGGTTTCATTTCCTGTTGTAAAAGTGCCGTCTCCGAAGTCCACATAAACGTCAATCGCTAGTCCTGATGAGGCATTCACAGAAACTGATCCACTTACAGAGTCTACATGAATTTAAAAAATACCAAGATAACTTTTTATCAAATAAATCAATAAACACAGTTACATAAATAATACATGTAGCTAGGTGCATTCTGTAATTGTTCTTCTACTTATGGATCTTTATACCATAATGACAAATACTGGTATTCTCTGTTACAACCCCTTGAATTGGAGACTTCGTGTTATCCCCCCTTCTAAAGTTTTGTAATCATGGAATAATGTCCTCCAGAAACTGGTATTTACATTACTCCCCTTGAATCTTGTTAATCCCCCTTATAAGTGATACCACAAGGGACGTTCGCTAGAATTTAGTATTCAATCTTCTTGGATGTTGTACTTCACTTAAAGATTCTAAGAAATGTAACTGAGTAACCTTGGCAGAAGATTACTTCTTCAGATAATTGTGATTTTTACTTGGATCTTGTATTTCACTTAAAGATTCTGAGAAATGTAACTGAGTAACCTTGGCAGAAGATTACTTCTTCAGATAATTAATACTTCCTGTGATTTTTACTTGGATCTTGTATTTCACTTAAAGATTCCAAGAAATGTAACTGAGTAACAATCTTTATTTATTAAAATATAATAAATTATATTTTATGTGACTTGTGTTAAAAGTATCTGTCTTTTCATATATTAAGCAGATATATCCTAAATTTGATTTAAATTATATTAAAACTAGCCATCTTTCCATCTGTCTTTCTTTTCTGAAAATTTAATATTTCTCAACTGGTCATTGGAATATATCATCCAAGTAAAAATCACAGGAAGTATTAATTATCTGAAGAAGTAATCTTCTGCCAAGGCTGTGTCTAATATAATTATAGGAGGCGTCTGTAAGGATGGCTAGATGTAACATGACTAAAAGTTTAGGATGTATAGATGTTTATACATCATAGAAGATGGCTAGATTTAACATGACTAAAAGTTTAGGATGTACAGATGTTTACACATCATAGAAGATGGCTAGATTTAACATGAGTCAGATAAAGTTTATGACATATATATTTAATAGAAGATGGCTAGAGTTAACATGACTAAGATAAAGTTTAGGACGTATATACTTAATAGAAGATGGCTAGATTTAACATGACTCAGATAAAGTTTAGGATGTATATACTTAATAGAAGATGGCTAGATTTAACATGACTCAGATAAAGTTTAGGATGTATATACTTAATAGAAGATGACTAGATTTAACGTGACTCAGATAAAGTTTAGGATGTATATACTTAATAGAAGATGGCTTGATTTACCATGACTAAAAGTTTAAGATGTATAGATGTTTACACATCATAGAAGATGGCTAGATTTAACATGAGTCAGATAAAGTTTAGGATGTATATACCTAATAGAAGATGGCTAGATTTAACATGACTCAGATAAAGTTTATGACATATATACTTAATAGAAGATGGCTAGATTTAACATGACTCAGATAAAGTTTAGGATGTATATACCTAACAGAAGATGGCTTGATTTAACATGACTAAGACAAAGTTTAGGATGTATATACCTAACAGAAGATGGCTAGAGTTAACATGACTAAGATAAAGTTTAGGATGTATATACCTAACAGAAGATGGCTAGAGTTAACATGACTAAGATAAAGTTTAGGATGTATATACCTAACAGAAGATGGCTAAATACACACAACATGAGTGAAACTTAAGTTTATTTACTCTGTGGATTAGACTTATTTTCCACAGTCTACTTAATACTTCTTATTCATACTCTATAATTTCATGTTTATATTCTGTGCAGTATAGAGACTGATGACATAGTTTATTACAAGGGATGTCTACATTAAATATATTAAAAAACAGATAATGCTAAAACAATATACTATGATGTTCATATATATTTATAAAAATACAATTCTGTGAATTGTATGTAGATGTCTCAATATATAACATACATTAATTATAACAGTCAATGACACAGGACATAAGTAACACCCATTAAACATGTTTTATCTTTAGTCCTATGTTGGCATTAATAGTGTTCGATTTAAATAATATGTGTTAAGGATGGACTTAGTAATTGATTTTCCGATTTTTGAGAGTCTGGACATCCTTGATGGGCCCAAACGTGTCTTTATTTATCTATGATGCAGCACTCAGAAACTGTGACTTATTTTCCAAGATAGTGTGGTTCGTTACCTCCAGCTGAGATATTAACAGGTGTAATTGTAAGAAGTGCTTCATAAAGGTTTTCAGTGTTTCCAGCTACCACGGCCAGCACGTGATTTAGTTCTGGACCACCACAGAAAACGTTGAGGTCACCTGTACATGGTGTTGAACAGTCCGCCAGTGTTACTGGTGTGGACACTATGGGAAAAGCAGACATAAATCACACCAAGTTAGGCCTTTTATCTTCACCCAAAAAAATCTAAAACTTATAAAAAACAAAAAGGTGACAAACATCAAATCTTTTAAATGTTAAGGAGTAAGGAAACTTTGGTGTTGTTACAGTTTTTTATAAATAAATTCCAGTTTTAGACAATAATATTTCAGAATATTAAAATTTATCCAAATAACAACAACAACTAAAACTGTTACTTTACCAAATTAAGAAAAAAAAATGGTTATGTTGTAATTTGTTTTCCACTTTTATCAACATAAAACTGGAAAAAATTATACCATGTTAGTATATTATTTTGTGATGTAAATTATGCAACAATAGGATTTTCGATTTTCATACAAAAGGCACATTTTTTAGTAATATATTTGTTTATTATACTATATTTAAGAGTTTAATGCACCTTTTCTTTGAGTTAAGTTTGAACATAAGTATTACAGTTTTCTTCGTGAAGTTATCCTGTTTGGTATAAAACACGTTAAATACTCCTCCTTACAGTTAACGATCCTCTGACAAAATGTTGATTAAAAAAAAATTACAACTGCCTTTAGAAAATTTACAAATGCATAAAAAAAGTTTTATAGAATAACACCTGCAAGAAAATATATGCTGGTAAGTAATTCCAGGCCATTCACTTCTATATGTAGGTGGTACACATTTTAAGAAATGATCCCCAAATGTAGGGAATTATTATTTTATACCCCCCCCCCCCAATTTTAGGACTTATTGGGAATCTCAGGACTTGTAAGGTTTTAAATATGTAAGTAATTAAGTATTTGAATTTCCTACGTGTTTATCCTTAGTGTACAGATCTATTTGGAAATAATAATGTGTGTGTGTATATTATGAACTTGTCGAATGGGTTTTGGGCTACCGCTGTCTTTAGACAATGGTAAAACTTTTCATTTAAAAGCGATGAATCACCTATTTTATAGATTTCTAAGTCTGATAAATAATAAATATTCCTTTCCTAAGAAATTTATAATGTGATGCAGCCTGAGTGGCCTAGGTAAGATTTCCTAAGAAATTTGGTATATCATTCAGTCCTTTTTATTAACCGAGTGATTTGTCAAGAACGTGACAAAAAGCATAAAAAGTAAGAGGAAGCAACTGAAAGTAATTTAAAACAAACAGAAAAATTGTCAATGCTATAATAAAGCTTGGGTTTCCCAATACTATTTATCAAAACTATATAAAGAAATTATTTTTCCACATCATAAAAGCACTGAACAATGTATTTTCCCACAAATACACACTGCTATGCCTATTAAAAATGATCACAGGAAAAATTTTTACTGCTAAGTAACCAAAAACTTACATGATATATCATTACTACAAAGACAGTACATTCCTTCCTGCAATCCTGCAAAAGCAAAGTCTGACTCTGCACATAGTCCTGCACAGGTCTGTTGAGTTATTGAGTCTGTATCATATCCCCCTGGGGATACCCTGAATTCGTTTGAAGAGATGTCCAAGAGCAGGCATTCTGGTGTACCTAAAAAAAATACATACGAAGTTGAAGTTTTTCAATCCTAAGCTAAAGTATGGTAGCACATTAAAAGGCACAGAACTGACTATAAGATTTAATTTAAGTTGTTGTTTGAAGTTAAGCACAAAGCTAAACAATGGACTATCTGTGCTCTGCCCACCACGGGTATCGAAACCCGGTTTCTAGCGCTGTAAGTCCACAGACATACCGCTGTGATAAATTTAAGTAAGAAATGTTACACAACACGCAAAATGGTTTCAAAAAACTGTATTTGACAAAACAAAAACTCGAATTGATGTAATTGTAGCTTTATTTAATACCATTTTGTTGATTTATATTTATTACAAAAATAGATATGGTTGAACATGTATCATCATCCCTATTATATTGTATGAATATCCGTTACAATCTAGTTACAAAGTTAGTATTTTCGGAGTTTTGTTGAACCATAGTCTTACCAATTTAGATAGAAGCCTGGTTGCAAAACTTGAAGTTCAAAGGTCAGCAAGAATGTGACAGTTATATAGTTCATGGTTGTAGTTCGACATGTTTCATCTATACAACATAATATTGCAAGAGGTTTCTCTGATTTGTCCATTGTCATAATATTTCACAAGGTTTTGTTGTTTTTTTATTTAAATTTACTGTTTTGACAAGAGTGAAACCATCTTTCGACTTTGGTAACAGAAAACTTGTACTGCCATCTAGAATCATAACTAAATTTATCATGAAAAATTACGGCATAAAACAGCAGAATGAATAGACAAAAAAAAAAAAAAAAAAAAAAAAAAAAAAAAAAAA
>NW_013673083.1:0-6732 GCF_000517525.1 Limulus polyphemus | reverse complement strand
GACTAAAATAAGACAGAATAGAATAAGAAAAAAAAAAAAAAAAAAAAAAAAAAGAAGAATAGAGAGAGACAGTCAGACTTCTCCGGTGGTATTTCTCTTATTACCACGATAGTTTGTTTAGTGGCCATAAGGTAAAACACCGAGGAAAAACGTGTTTGGCTATCTCTTTTTTCGTAATTAAATATAATTACTTAATAAACTAAACATAAATTTCAAAGGCTTTGTAAGTGAAATGATCATTAAAATCTGCACTCTTTGGACGTGTTTCATTTCAATTTATTTCTCTTGAGGTAAACTTTCCTATTTCAATTATTAAATAAATATATCGCAAATATACTGCTGAATTTGTATTATCTGAACAGCTAGGTTGTTATTTTTATAATGTAATATGGCTACCTATTGCTTTCTTTTTAAATTAGATAACTTGCAACTCAATATTTTAAATTGTACATTTTAGAATAATTGTTAGTTTAAAAGAAAGGGTTACCTAAATTGAATTTGAATATCTAAGACAATTTTATTTAGTTTAAGGTTTGAAAAAGACACGCTAGGCTCCAGTTAAGATCGTTTTGTTCTTGTAAAATAACAATGGCTATTTGCTGCCGGCAGTAGCGGAGATCGACTCTTTACAAGAGTTTAATAGGGAAATCGATAAATTTTTGAAAAAATATAGGATGGGTTGAAATTTTTAGTTTTATCAAATACAATCTTGAATAATCAAATAATCACTTGTTGATCGTATGTTAGGCTGCGTTAATTATGAATAAAACAGAATAATTAACATAAACATTCCGCTTTAAAAAAATAAATTATCAGTGCTGGATAAAAGCCGTGTCTAGCTTATTTGTTCACAGAATTATTACATTGAATGCATATTTTTAAAATAAATTCAAATTCTGAGCTTACCTACGGTAGGTAGTGACTCCACCTGTAACACATAGAATAAAATACTATTTAAAATTCACCAAAATATATATAAAACAAAGTGAGCACAGTCCTTCACAACATCCATCAAGTATTTTAACCAAGTACAAGAAATCAAAATTGGTATGATTCATTATAAATATAATTTCAAGCGTTTATACTATAAGTGTACGCACTCGTATGTGTAATCTTTTGCTTCTAAATTATTATTTTTTAAACATTTTAGAATTCCTGTTACGGCATTCTCTTATTTATTTAATATAAATCAATGAATAACACGTGTTTACAAAAAATAGTTTGTAATTTCAAAATATTTCAAAGAAAAGTTAATAGTTTAACGTTGTATTCAATACAGTATATTGTTACGTCTCCGTTTGTTAATTAACTTCCCGTAACTTCGTTCCGACGAAACTTTAGCGACACAAGTATTTACTTAATAAAACTGGTTTATTATTTCCGAATATAACTTTACGATACACTTAATTGCAATATTCGCGCTAAAACAAACACTATAACGAACGAACGTTAACTTCAACAATACCCTGTGACCGCAGTTCAATTACTCACTATCTACACACACACATTATTCCGTCACGTTGTCACCCTCTTTTATATACCAGACTACCCTATATCTAGTAAATACTAGAGCATTCTCCAAGGTACAGGATAGTTCTAGAAAATAGGTGGCGCCACACCAGTCACGTGACCTCGATGACGCAACAATATGTTAACCAGTACTTTTTCTGTCAGTGAATCTAATTATATAAGTTTATAGTTTGTATAATACAATGACATATTTTTTCCTCCTAATCAATTTGGCCAATAGGTATTTTCAACCTGAACAGCACCTTAGGTAACATATCGGCTAAACGGTGACGTCATAGATTCCTATAGTTTAGGCATATACAACTTTAACTTAAAAATGCTGACCAGGAAGAGGTCAGAGGAACCCAACCAACTACTCTTTTATAACGCCCCCACAATTGAATGTGCAGGGAATATTCAGAGGCATTGTTACGACAGCGGAAGTCACGTTACGCTAGTAACACGTCATTGACTTCTAGAAGGATCCTGTCCCTTCCTGAATGCTCTAGCGTTTACTAGATATGCGGTAGTCTTGTATATATAAGACTGTCAAGACGTGACGGCAACAAGGTGTAATTGAACTGCGGACAGAGAGAGAGACGTATTGTTGAGCACGTGAGACGTTCGTGTGTGAATTATGGCGTCTGTTATAGCGCGACCGTGGAAATTTAAGTGTATTGCAAAGTTGTATTTAGAAAGAATAAACCAGTTTTATTTAAGAAAGGACTTGTATCGCTAAAATTTCTTCAGAAAGAAATTATACGGAAAATTAACAAACGACCGGAAGTGTAACAGCATATTGCGGTTTGAACCTCAGACCTTTACCAACGCAGCCCGGCACGCTAACTACTAGGCTATGTCTGGTCGTCAATGTTGGAAAATCACGTTGTTTAGAATTTAAAGTAGTTTTTAAAGGGAAGAACAATCGTATATTATTATTTATTCCAGTGAATTTATATAAAAATATTAAATTCCTTTAATATAAATGACATAAACATCAAAACGTCTCGTGTTTTTACGTATATACTCTATATAGTTTATACATCGATAGCAAATTACAAGAACAATTTCGTGTTTACATCGAATCAGGAAGTAAATCAAACAGAAAAAACAAAACAATGTCATTCCAGAAATATTGCAAAACCAAAGATATGGGCGACATTTATTATTTCAAAATATTTAAAAGTAATATTTAAAATGTCTACTTTATCAAAAACAATGAAAAATCCGAATATTCAGAACTTAATTAATGAGTAATAAATTTTAAACTTATATGATACCAAAGTCTTGGCTTTTTTCTCTTAAGCCAGTGTGCCATCAATCTTTATAACAACATTCTAGGTTTTTATAAATATGCACTACTGGCACTTGTGTTTAAATTTTTTTAAATCATAATAATTAATTAAAAACAACGTTTTATATTTACACAATAAAAACTTTATTGAAGCCGTACGGCTCCCACTTTAAAATATCTCTCTACAAGTACACGTTTCGACGTAGGATGACGTCATCCTACGTTGTTTTTAATTATTTATTGTGATTTTAAAAAATTCTAAGTTTTATACGTTTGTTTGTTTGTAATTAAACACAAAGCTACACAATGGGCTATTTGGGCTCTGCCCACCAGGGGGTATCAAAACCCGGATGCTAGCGTTGTAAGTCCGCAGACATGCCGCTGTGCCACTGAGGGGCAAGTTTTATACGAAACATTAACAGAAATATAAGATCCTAGAAGGGGGAAGAACATAATCCACAATAAACGTTAGTCTTTAGTAAATAAATACACAGTTGTAGAAACTTTAGAATAATGATTATTTATTAACCACAGATTTATAGCTTATTGAAGCTGTTATAAAAGCCCAAACTTCCATAATGTCGGATTCTGATTCTAAATATATATATTAAAACTACCAAACATAATAATGATAAACAACCAACATGTTGACGAAGAACCGTTTCTATCGAACACATCTCACGTGTAATCTCACGTGAACCGTTACTCTCGTTCTCTGGCAATCTGACCCAAGTTTATTACGGCATATTATGACTTGAATTACTTCTTAAAAAATAATTTGTTAATGGTATGTATTTGTTTGTTTGTTTTTGAATTTCGCGCAAAGCTACACGAGTGCTATCCGCGCTAGCCGTCCCTAATTTAGCAGTGTAAGACTAGAGGGAAGGCAGCTAGTCATCACCACCCACCGCCATCTCTTGACCGTCACATTATAACGCCCCCACGGCTGAAAGGACGAGCATGTTTGGTGTGACAGGGATTCGAACCCGCGACCCTCAGATTGCGAGTCGAGTGCCGGGCCTAATGGTATGTAAATCGACTCCATACCCTTTGGTAATATCTTAATAAGTCTCTCCTTATTTGAACAGAAACATGTTAATATATACAAATTACTATAGTTATGGCAACCTGGAGATAAAATACAACCACATTTCCGTCCGCCACTGTCTACAAGCAAAGGCTACTTCGAAAGGTTTCGCCTGTTACTAGCTGTTGTCAGTTTCCCTTATTTGCTACATTTGTTACTATGTTAGATTTTTTACAAAGCTGTCTTCGTTACACATTCAAGCCGCCTCCAAATTGTGTGATTAATATATGTTTAAATGCAGATTTTATTAACATTTTAAAATGATAAATATCTACAGATTACGTGTCCCAGAGCGACAGAGAATTTATTATGAAATTTCTAGTCAATCGAAATCTCATTTTCTTACAAAAACAACAACAACCTTTTTTGTAAATATCTTTTAAAATGATCCAAATGTAACAGAATTTTAGATTTATTAATATTTGAATTATAAGTATTATAATTCAGGTCCTTTTTTTGTGATTCACCTCGAGGATTTAGTCTTAGTAAATACATTTAATGCAAGAAGAAACATTTTATCTTCTGTAAGTTTGAAATTTATTACAAGTTTGATAAACTGTAAAAAACGAAGGTATGTATGAGATTCAGTGCTGTGCTTTTTTACATATGAGTATTTTTACACCGGATTATCTATAGTCTCTTGTATGGAGATGTCAGGAATTTGTGTGAAAAATAGTAACACTGATAGTATTTGTTCATGCTAAAGTTTTCTGCACATTTGTACTTTTATTTAGAATTTAGATATTTTATAAGTGACATAAAAAATAAACTGATTTATAATAACTTTATTATGTTGCACCTGAACTAAATATATTATGAGACAATAATAAAAAACATTAATTTGATCGAATTAACTCCTTTGAACTTGAATAAACATTGACCGTTTTTATTTTTCACCTGAGTTTCACCTTATGGAAACTAGGTAGCAGCACTATTTGAGTGAGTGTTATAATGTCAAGCGAATATTCAATACACAAATACTGTATACTGTTTTTTCACTGGATGGTGACAAAACCTTGTCGAAACGTTGTACATTTGCTGTTATGTTAAACTTATATAAAAGTTTTACTTCATTACCCATTCAAGCCGTCTCCAGTCATTGTTAAATACTTGGAAGTTCAGTTATCTCTCAATAGATGGAGAAACAAATAATAAGGAAAAATACTTGGATGTTACTTCTATTGTATTTTAAGTAAAGGTTTTTAAAAATAGTTCAATACAGTCTCCATTTATTGAGAGATAACTGAAGTACTGTCACTATCTTATATTTGCACAAAAAACACGTCCTGATGCTCGTCCAATAACTATCAATTTAAATCCCTTTGTGTTCATTCCAGAATGAAAGATGCATAATTTATGTTTATTTCATAATTTTTTATGGCGGTTGTGAGATCGTTCAAATTTTCCGAACCCGAACAGAAATTGATTACTGATGACAATATACAAAATATAAAGTTTTCTCTTAGGAAACGTTTGGTAACTATTTGGACATTATAAAAATTTCACATATGAAAGTTCGAAATTTTCTGATGGACAAAAGTATTTTTAATATTAAGATGAAAATTACTTTTCCTGACAGATAGGCAAGATGTGAAAAAATTGCCCGCCCAATTTGTATATAAGAGCAATGTTATTATCTTCTCCTATTACTCGCGTTTTTGTGAGAAAATAACAAAAAGGAAAACCACTACTCAGGAGAATTACTTCTACATTTCATAATAGTTTCGCTTACCGTCGCTAGATGGCAGCACATAATGTTTTTTTGTGTAAACTACGACAGTTTAGGACTTTTCACTTCACAACAATGATATTAGACAAACCAATTTCGATAAAAATAAGTAAATAAATAAAGAATTAATTATTTAATATTTAATGTATCAAGCACCCGAAGTATCTTTGCAAGTGAACGATCTGTATACATATAATTGATGTCTCAGTTTAATAACACCAGTTTCTTAATCATCAAATCGATACATTATATAGCGGTCTTCTTTCTTTCAAATCTTCAGTGGGGCCGAGCCTGGAGCTTTACGTGTATAAGTTATCCAGTCGTGTATCCTGACGTATCTATTTCGAGTGCGCATCTATTGTGAATATTTTTTCATTCAGTATTTTCTTTGTGTTTTTTTTATTGACTTATTAAGCTTTTGTTTGACTTGTTTTTGGGTGGGTTGGAATGAGTTCCGCCACCCCCCTGACTCGACCACGGTCGGTCAGGTTTATTGTACCAGCAGACACCTTGCCCTCCAAGGTGATTGACTCTTTGTGTGAGAGCCTTGGGGGCAGTGTTGTGGACTGTCTCCAGCACTTTGGTGCTGGACGTTATATCGCCACACTGTCCACTCAGGCTGTGGCGCATCTGCTATTGGGTCGGGGGGTCATTCAACCTGAACGGTGCTCCCGTTCCTGTGAGTCCAGCGGGACAGAACTTTAAGTGGATGACATTGCGTTCGGCACCATATGAGATGCTCCATACCGTCATCAGTAATGCTCTGCAGCAGTATGGAAAAGTTTCCAAAATCGAATATGAGTGCTACCCGTCCCGACCCGGCGTTTGCACGGGTAATAGACGGATTCGTATAGATATGAAGATTCCATTACCCAATTCTTTAAAAATTGAAAACTACACGGTCATTGTGAATTATGCTGGTATGCGTCGGCTGTGTCGCCGTTGTGGTCTCGAGGGGCATTTGGCCAACCAGTGTGTTACCCCAAAATGTGGCCGTTGTTTATTATTCGGTCACGAGGAAGACGCCTGTACCATCACTTGTGACGTGTGTCAGGGGGATCGCCGTTCTTCTATTTGCCCTTCGAGAGCACCGACCTATGCAAGTAAAGTTTC
>NW_013673082.1:36810-39358 GCF_000517525.1 Limulus polyphemus | reverse complement strand
TCTAACATTAATGTTAGATCTAGATGTACTAGCAACTTAATCTATGAACTGTAATCTAGCACCACTAATTAGTTAGCCTATATTTAAGTTTTCTCATTCTATCAAAACCTTTAATATTAAATATAGCCTTTGAGCCTCTAGGCTTATATTATGTTATGATCACACCCTTCTCCACAGTGTGTGTGTGTAATTTTCATTCGAGTAATTTCAGACTTCTCTCCTGTAGTGTTCGTGTAGTAAAACCTATCGAGTTTTTAAATGTGATTTAGCAACTGCCAATAATTTACATGGTGCTCATAAGCATGATTTACCAGCATATATACTCATCTGCATTGATTTTCTTACTGTTGTATCACATTAATTAACATGAGTATGGGTGGTCTAAATAATGGCAGTTAAAGTGAAACCAGGTCCAGATTTGCCTAACTAATCCTGAGTTGCAACAATAATTGTATAATCCAAATATAAGTTGTGGTTAGGAACTTAGGAAAGTAGAATGCTTCCTTTCATCTGACAATTTGCATGTTGAAACTAAATAGTGTAGCCAGTATTTATTTATTTATTCTTTTAGCCCATTATGTCGAAAAAAGAAAGTGGGGCACAGGAACGCAAAAGATGTGCACATTTTTCAGCTTCGATGGTGGAGTCAAGCAAATTGATGAGAGCTTTCCTTGCTGTAAGTGATGACACCAGTAAGCCAGCATCTGTTGTTTTTGATGGCAGCAAAGAGGTCAAAGTGCAAGATTGTGAACATGCTATTTCATTTGAAAAAGAAAACAAAGAAACTGTTTTCTGTCCTGTTGAAAGCTACAATAATAATAAACAAGAGGATTCCAATTTGTCAGAAATAAATCCACAGAATAGTGTTGCTAAGCTAAAAGAGGATGACCTAATAAATATTTTAACACACACAGGGATATTGGATTTATGAATTTTGATACAACTGGCTCAGCAGTTGTAACACATGCACATCACAGAGAGATTGTTAAAGTTGGAGCACATGAATTTCAATATAAAGAAGGTCCATTTGATGCCAAAGATGGGCATTCTATGACTGCATTTTGGTTCAAACGACGCCTTTTGGATGGACAAGAGGTCAATGTTCCTGGTTGGTGTATTCACCTCTACATAAAGCAGCATACTGCTTTTGTTGTCTTCTTTTTTTCATCTACATGTATGATATCCAATAGTCGGTCTGCTTTCAAAACATAGGATGTATTCTCTAAGTGGAAAAAAATTGCAAGTTAAATGCCCATGAAAATAGTGACAGTCATTTGCTGCTTGGAAAGAAACTGAGCGCCGAATTCATCTTCAAAGTGGCATTGATGAAGAGCTGCAAAGGCAAATTCAGCAAGAAAAAATAAATGGAGAGATGTACTGCGACTGTTGCTGGTTGTACACAATATTTAGCTTCTCAGAATCTTGCATTTCTTGGTCATACTGAGGACATAGCATCAAATGAAAACCCTAGAAATTTCCTGTCACTTTTGCATTTATTAGCAAAGTATGATCCAGTAATGAGAGAGCATTTAGAGCATGTTAAAAACAAGCAAACGTTAACATATTATCTTTCTCCTGAAATCCAAAATGAGTTTATAAACCTCATGGCTTCACATGTGTGAAATTATTGTTTGTCAGCAATTCGTAGAAACAAATACTATGGTATTCTGTTTGATTCCACACCTGAATTAGCCCATCATGAGCAATTGGCCCAAGTGATTCGGTTTGTTGACATTAACTTTAAGACAAAAAAATTTAGAAGTCAAAGAGTCATTTATTGACTTTATACTGATAAAGGAAAATGACACTGCCAATATTGAGAAAACAGTAATCACAAAATTAGAAGTGGATGGAATTTTATTGATTGATTGTTGTTCACAATGTTATGATAATGCTGCTGTCATATCAGGTCATCTGTCAGGCATTCAACAAAGAATTCTGAACAAAAATCCAAAAGCAGTGTTTATAAACTGTGACAACCATAGTTTGAACTTAGCATGTCTTCATGTTGCAAGTCAGGAAACAACAGTTATTACATTTTTTGGTATAATTGAAGCCATTTATAATTTCTTTGCTCATTCAACAACTCAATGGGATGAACTGCAGCAGGAACTTAAGATCTCTGTCAATTGTGAATCAGAAACATGGTGGAGTACAAGAGAAAAGGCAGTAAAAGTTGTACATGAAAAACTTAATGATTTGCTAGGACTGTTATAGCAATTAAGTGAGAATGGCAACAAGTCTGAAACAAAATGTGGTGCTTATAATATTCTGCAACACATGCTTACATTTGATTTTCTTGTACTTTTGCATTTTTTGGAGAAATCTTTTATCATCTATCAATCAAGTGCAGAAATGTCTTCAGGACCCAAAAATGAATTTTAGAGAAGCAGCTGCTGATCTTGATTCTTTGAAAGAGAAATTGATAGAATCCAATGAAAATTCCTCTCAAGAAACACGTCAAGTGGTCAAGAATCAATGTGAAACATTGGGATTGACCATTGAAAGAAGAAAAATATGTCGTAAACGAATGCCTGGTGAAAATGCA
>NW_013673082.1:22564-35916 GCF_000517525.1 Limulus polyphemus | reverse complement strand
CCCTTCTCCACAGTGTCTGTAATTTTCTTTCGAGCAATTTCAGACTTGTCTCCTGTAGTGTTCATGTACTTAAACCTATCGAGTTTTTAAATGTGATTAGCAACTGTCGGTAATTTATATGGTGCTCATAAGCATGATTTACTAGCATATACACTCATCTGCATTAATTTTGTTACTGTTGTGTCACATTAATTAATATGAATATGGGTGGTCTAAATAATGGCAGTTAAAGTGAAACCAGGTCCAGATGTGCCTAACTAGCCCCGAGTTGCAAATATAAATGTATAATTTAAATATAATTTGTGATTAGGAACTTAGGAAAGTAGAATGCTTCCTTTCATCTGACAATTTGCATGTTGCAACTAAATAGTTTAGTCAGTATTTATCAATTTATTCTTTTAGCCCATTATGTCCAATTGTGCACGTCTTTTGTGTCCCTGTGCCCCACTTTATTTTTTCTGACTGTCACTATTTTCATGGGCATTTAACTTTTCAATTTTTTTCCACTTAGAGAATCCACCATGTTTTGAAAGCAGACTATCGGATGTCATACACACAGATGAAAAAAGAAGACAACACAAGCAGTATGCTGCTTTATGTAGAGGTGAATACACCAACCAGGAACGATTGACCTCTCGTCCATTCAGAAAGCGTCGTTTGAACCAAAATGCAGCCATAGATCTTTGGCATCAAATGGACCTTCTTTATGTTGAAATTCATGTGCTCCAACTTTAACAATCTCTGTGCGATGTGCTTGTGTTACAACTGCTGAGCCTGTTGTATCAAACTTCATAAATCCAATATCCCTGTGTGTTAAAATATTTATCAGGTCATCCTTTTTGAGCTTAACAACACTATTCTGTGGATTTGTTTCTGACAAAGTGGAATCCTCTTGTTTATTATTATTGTAGCTTTCAACATGGCATAGAACAGTTTCTTCGTTGTTTTCTCTTTCAAATGAAATAGCAAGTTCACAATCTTGCACTTTGACCTCTTTGCTGCCATCAAAAGGAACAGATGCTGGCTTACTGGTGTCATCACTTCCAGTAAGGAAAGCTCTCATCAATTTGCTTGACTCCACCGTCGAAGCTATTTGATGCTTGGAAAGAAACTGAGTGCCGAATTCTTCTTCAAAGTGGCATTGATGAAGAGCTGCAAAGGCAAATTCAGCAAGAAAATAATAAATGTAGAGATGTACTGCGACGGTTGCTGGATTTTACCCAGAATTTTCTCTGAATCTTGCATTTCATGGAGCGCCGAATTAATCTTCAAATTGTCATTGATGAAGAGCTGCAAAGGCAAATTCAGCAAGAAAAAATAAATGGAAAGATGTAGTGTGACGGTTGCTGGTTTGTACACAATATTTAGCTTATCAGAAGCTTGCATTTCGTGGTCATACTGATGACATAACCTCAAACGAAAACCCTGGAAATTTCCTGTCACTTTTGTAGTTATTAGCAAAGTATGGTCCAGTAATGAGAGAGCATTTAGAGCGTGTTAAAAACAAGCAAACGTCAACATCTTATCTTTCTCCTGAAATCCAAAATGAGTTTATAAATCTCATGTCTTCACATGTGCGAAATTATTGTTTGTCAGCAATTCGTAGAAACAAATACTATGGTATTCTGTTTGATTCCACACCTGATTTAGTACATCGTGAGCAATTGGTCCAAGTGATTTGGTTTGTTGAGAATGGCTTTAAGACAAAAAAAGTAGAAGTCAAAGAGTCATTTATTGACTTTATACAGATAAGTGAAAAAGAAAACAATTGAGAAAACAATAAGCCCAAAATTAGAAACGGATGGAATTTTATTGAGTGAATGTTGTTCACAATGTTATGAAAATGCTGCTGTCATGTCAAATCATCTGTCAGGCGTTCAACAAAGAATTCTGAACACAAATCCAAAAGCAATGTTTATAAACTGTGACAACCATAGTTTGAACTTAACATGCCTTCATGCTGCAAGTCAGGAAACAACAGTTATTACCTTTTTTTGGTATAATTGAAGCTATTTATTATGTCTTTGCTCATTCAACAACTCGATGGGAGGAACTGCAGCAGGAGCTTAAGATGTCTGTCAAGCCTAAATCAGAAACATGGTGGAGTGCAAGAGAAAAAGCAGTAAAAGTTGTACATGAAAAACAGGATGAATTGCTAGGACGGTTAGAGCAATTAAGTGAGAATGGCAACACTGCTGAAACAAAATGTGGTGCTCATAATATTCTGCAAAGCATGCTTTCATTTGATTTTCTTGTACTTTTGCATTTTCGGAGAAATCTTTTATCATCTATCAATCGAGTGCAGAAACGTCTTCAGGACCCAAAAATGAATTTTAGAGAAGCAGCTGCTGATCTTGAATCTTTGAAAGAGAAATTAGCTATGTGACTTTGAACGATGCTGGATGACATAAATATCAAAATGGTTTACAAATTATGTAAGTGCACCTAGTAGGCTATACTTCATTAGTTCCAGGTTTACAGTTGTGATATCGTGAGATGTTATTCACAATCCTTACACAGGCCTAAAATAAAGTTGGTAATTAATTCTTTATGTTATTTTCATTAAGTGGGTAATGAGTCACAAAACAAATAATCAAAACATTTCAGAGGTGGGGGTGCCAAAATTGTCTTTGCCCCTGGGTGCTGAGAACCCTTGCTACGCCATTGGATGCACGTTATGAAAGACTCAAGAGGTAGAACATTACAAGTAGTTTTATAATTTAACAAATATTCTACTATCAAACAGTTGTGTATATTAACCCTGATGAAGCCACAAAGGCAAAACATTGGTTGACATAAAAATATATTCTTTTATATTTATCTGGAGTGTAAAGGTCGTTTTTTCAGAATTTATATAAAAAAATCTTAAATTTAATAAAAAAAACTGATGTTTTGTGTATGAAAGTCTTGTAATGTTTATTGATTAGTAAGATATGCTTACTAATTTAAAAGTTATAGCATGAAAATTATAACAAGCACAAAATGGTTATGAGGTTGGTTCATGGGACTGAGCCCGTGTCGAAAGAGTTAATACATCGTACATTGTAATTTTTTATTACATAATTTTTCCTTTTAAAAATAACATTAGTAAAATTTTAGGTTTAAAGAGTAATTTGTGCTGAAGGTTAGTGAAAATATTATAAAAGTGTTTTAAGAACAATTAAACTTAATACACACTAACTATATAAAATACCCAACCAGTTTTGATAAAATATGCCATTATCATAATTCTTTAGTATAATTACCAGTGTTAAAAAAAGATTCCTATAAAATTGTTTGTCAAAACATTTATATTGTTAAATAATTAGAGGTTATAGTTCATGTATATATATGTGGAAGTTAAAAACAAACAAAAAACAACAACTAAAATATAAGAAAGAATACACTGTTTGCTCCACAAAAGAAAGAACCTACATAGATAATGTGATTGATTAAAAAGAAAAGAGATTAATGAGAAATAAAGTCAATTTTAAAGAGAGTACAAAAAATACTTAATATGAAAATAGATATGTGTACCATCTAATGTGCTATTGTGTTCACTTTCAAAAAGCTAAGAAAAATATAATTACACATGACTTAAAAACCAGTGTGTGTGTTTGTAAACTGAAAACATGTAACTGTAAAAAAAAGAATAATATGTAATTTTGAACTTTTAATCCCAGACTTTCAAATGCATGAAAGCATTAAAGCTTTTATCCAATATATTATTATCATATGACCAGATTATTTTGTGCTAAAATATGTTTTATTGTTATGAGAGATGATACACCAGAGTGCTTTACAATATCCTTAGATATGTAATCTTTGAAAGAAAAAGTTATCTGATTACTTGCTAAAGTGACTGTGAACAATAATGTCTTAACAAATAATTTTTTCCACTCATCAGGTGCTGCAAGTGTTGCTTTTGGTGTCTTGAGAAGTTTCTCAGATTTATCAACAAGAATGCATACATAATGGTGGGTTTTCTGTGATGTGATAAACTAGAATGCTTGTGAGATTTTATTGTTTTTATTGAGGCAAATTACTTAGTGTTGTTGATGTTTGATATCTTTTCAACAGATTGCTGTGTACGGAAAGAATTTTTGCATTTCAGCAAAAGATGCTTTCCTGTTGTTAATGAGAAATATTGTAAGGTAAGACTTCTTGTCTTTCATGCTAATAAAAATTGTTTCTGTGGTTTTCATTGATTTAGTATGTGTAAAATGTGTAAATTAAACCATATTGTTACAAGTTATAGTTAACATACACATTTTGTTAATCTATTCTGTTATTAGATGGAGTTTGAACTTCTAAAAGAGCTCTGTGCTTTTTTGACTCAGACTTTAAGCTTACAAGACCTTAGAAATAGTTTTTATATTTGTGTTTAGAAGGTATATTTTTGTGTGTCTTAACATGTATCACTTCAATTTATATGTAACTAGAGAACTTGTGGACATAAGGCCCACATTCACAGAGCTGCTTTTATGCAAATTTAATTTCTTTAACAAAGTTACAAACCATAATTAGTAGGTCAACTTATTTGTTCGCTCTAATGTAAATCAATGCAAAATTCCAATAACTCCTCTTACATAAATGGCTTTTCTTGTTCAGTGCTGCCCTATATACGCAAAACATTTTTTTTGCATGCCACAAGCCTTAAGCTCCCATGTACCTTACAATTGACTGATTCACATGTGTCTTGCATGCAAATCATCATGTGGCAACCCTCCACCAATAAGAGTGCAACACACTCTCCTGACACGTGATTCCTATTCGATTCTACAAAACTGTCACTTCTCTTTAGGTAGTACTCATGTCAAGACATGTATGTTTTTTTTGCACTCTTCAAATTTAATCAACTTCGTGATTTTTCTTTAGTTCAAAATTCGAGGTAGATTTTTTTTTTTAACAGTTAACAACTTTTCAAATAACTTATTTTCCCAGTTTTATCATATATTGTTTTTCATCAAACACTTGTGTTTAATTTTCACTTTTACACAATGAATTCCGAAGATCATGCTACCACTTCGGATATCATACCTTCTCCTAGCACACTTACACAGGCTATAGGTGAGGGTGACTCATCTTTGGGTTTATCGGCTATCATTCACCGTGAGATTGATCATTATTTGAATCAACCTGCTTCTCCTGATCATGCTCCATTCTACTGAACATGCCAAACCTGTTCAGGTTGATGAGGATTTTGACAGCCATTTTCCGCCACCTGATTTTGTTGTGTCTTCTTACGCCCCTCCTGTGGAATCAGCTAGGCCTAATATGGCTTTTTTAGTCGTGATTTCTCAGGTATGTTCTATTTTATCCATTTTCCCTATTTCATATGATCCACATTTTTCTTTGTTACATGATACCTCCTCCTTTCAGTAGTTGGTTTTCCCCCTTTCCTGGATATTAGGGTTCATGCTGATCATTTTGTTTGACAGATGGTTGAGGGTGCAAGCATACCTCGCCCTCCATGTGATTCAGATCAGTTTGCCTTGGCCTACCATCAGGTTGAATGTCCGTTTCTCGAATCTCAACAGTTAGAATAAATTTTGCCTCTGAGGAAGGTGGACCCTGACCATCCTGTTTGTTTATCCCATACCCAATTTTCCCACCTTTGTCTTACCCTATCAATTCTCCTATGGTACTTACCCTATTGAATCTCCTATGGTACTTGTCTACTATCCACCTCCTTTTCAAGGTGATCGCCAAAGATCGTGAGGGGTTGTCAAGGAATTTCCCCTCTCTGATTGCCTACATGTTGGCATGTTTGGCTTTTCCAGTTCTAGCATTACACACGTCGTTTCTCTGGTATTGGGATCTCCTGGGAAGCATTGCAGTCTTGTCCCAGGTACATTTACCATCTCCTCATGTTTGGGATTTATGTATGGCCCCTTTTCTTCATTGGTATGTTTTTAGTAATATTCCTGAGACTTTGGAATCCTGTACAGAGTTGGTGCGACAGCACAATACTTTTTTTTTTTGTGCATTGTTTGTCGCATTCTGAGTCTAGACATGCTTCCTGACCAGCTACTTCTCAGCGTTTACCTGTTTCTCTCTCTCTGAGGGTTCCTCAACTCGTTGTTTTATTCACACAGATGGACACGTCAACAACAGTACTGGTGGTTTCCGATCTAGTGGGAGCTCACCTACCCAATTTTATTCATCTTTTGCAACCTTTCACCACAGATGTTTGGGTTATTTGGGTTTCAACCAAGGGACTTGTCTTAAAATTTCTGTCCTCTACTCCATTATCTCAGATACTCACTTCCTTTCCATTACTTGGGGTCTTTAGTCCATTGCATCTCTCCCAGCAGGCCATTGAACCTGTCAATCGTCCTTTTCTGAGATTTTATTCCAGGCTGCTTGTAGTTCCCAAGAAAACTGGCAGCCTGTGATCGATTTACTCCACCTCAGTAAATTTTTGGTTCTTTCCCAATTTATCATGGAGTCTTTTCTTGCCTTCAGGTGGGCTTTTTCTCCGGATTTGTGGATGACCAAGATAGACATTGTGAATGCTTACTTGCATATCATGATATCTCATCTGTCAAGAAACTATCTTCAGTTTGTTTATCATGGGGTAGGTTATCAAATTCGCAGCCTGCCCTTCAGGCTTGCTTTGGCCCCATATGTCTTTTTTTTTTTGGGTGGTCAAGGCATTCATGTGACATTTACATGCTCATGGGTTGCTCTTCCATTATTACATGGACAACTGGTTTCTGTTTGCTCATTCCAAACAGGATTCCACCCATCACACTTATCGACTGCTCATGGAGGCATTTCTTGTGGGCTGGTTAATCAAACTGGAGAAGTCATTCTTTATACCTACCCAATATTTTGTCCATTTGATTTTTTGTTTTATTAACACTCATCTCATTCGGGCCCAATTGTCTCAGCTTTGACTTTGTTTGATGGAGCTTTCAGTTCTCCACACCCTTACTGCTCCCTCTCTTACAGCTTCCAAAATTCTATTACTTGTGGGGATGTGGTCTTCCATGGTAGCTCTTATCCCCTTGGGTCGAGCACATATGCAGTCTCTTCGGTGGACTCTGCACGAACAATGGAATTTTGCATAGGATCCATTGGAGGCTCCTATTTCCCTTCCTCCTTCCCTTGTAGATGATCTGCATTGGTGGTTGGACAAGGCTCACACATTGGCAGGTGTTCAACTTCCTCCTCCTTCTCTGGATTTACATATCTTCATGGATGTTCCCTTAAGGGCTGGGGTCCTGGGTCAATCAGCAGGAAGCTTCAAGTCAGAGGTCTACACTTTCTCTACTGTTGCATTCCTTTCAGATTAGTTGTCCACCTCGGCATGCTGTTCTTCAGGATTGGAATGTTAATGTGGTAATTCACTGCCTCACTTTGCCTCCATTTGAACTGCTGTTCTTGTGCTTGATTTTCCACTTATCCCTTAAGACTGATTTCCTTCTCCTCTTAGCTTGTGGATGTTGTAGGTTGGATTTATTTGCCATCGATGTTTCACATACTCGATGTCATTACACATATATTCTCCTTTATCCGGGTTGATCTTTCCTCTCCAAAACTTCAGTGGCTCGGGAGGGTAATTCTTCCTTCTTGCCAATTTCCCTTCCTTCCATTTCCCACCTTCATCCTCAGTTGGATCCAGATAGACTACTATGTCCTGTCCATGCTCTTTGTTGTTATGTTGCCCAGACGGCATCCTTCCATAGTGCCCATTCCCACCTATTCATTCCTTGGCAGACATCCTCTGTTCGTGACCTTTCTCCTTCCACCCTGACCAGTTGAGTTCAACTTTTAATTCGATTGGCTTATTCTTCCTTATTGTCATCTTCCTATACTTTGTTCCAGGTGTCTTCTCATCAGATCAGGCACCTAACCTTTACACTGGCATCTCATCTACATCGTCCCATGGAGCATGTGAACTACTCCACATACACTCATACCTCACTATCTGCATCAGTTCACTGTATCTTCATCTTTGGGTTATTCTCTTCTGCCTGGAGCCATTTTTCAGACTTTGGTGAGACTGTGACTGGGTAAGTTATCCACATCTCTTCTTTTTCAGGGGATTTTTTTTATTTACTACACACACACACACACTGTCTGCCTGACCAGGTATACTTAAAAATAGTCAAATCTGCACTGTAAGGCCATGACAATTATAATTTCCATGGCCACTATATGCACACTTCTGAGATTTGGTGTTCACAAGATCACTTGTAGGTTTGTCCTTGTGATATATTTGCTTCATTAAAATGCCCATCCCAGACCGTACTCACCCGTGGACTTCTTGGGTAAAGCAGAAGGGGGCCATGCTTTGGATTGAATAAATCAGATGTGGTCTGCTTTTCAAAATAGGGTTTTCTTGGTCACCCATTGCACTGCCTCAGATGTTGTCATTTCTCCTGACTCTCCACCACAATTTATCCCCCTTTTTTCTTCCAGTGACGTATGGGAGTCCTTACCACTTTCTAGTTCCAAGCCATTGGTGTGGTGGACCATGAAGTCATCCTCCTGAATGTGATAATGATAAAATTCTTCCTCAGTGATTTTATTATACCGAAGATGTTATTGTGCTGGGGGTGGTTCCTGTCAGTTTGGTTTTAAGAGGGACAGTTTACATTACAAAGACATGTTTACGATACTGGAAGGCAAGATCCCAAAATGGTTGATCATTTTCTCACATTGCTATTATGTGTCATGTTCATAGATCAGGGGAGTACGAGATTTTCTACGGTCTGATTAACTTGAGGTGAAGATAGTATGATCCTCTTTCCTACCCCCACCAGATGGCTGGATTTTGGATCGTAGTTGACTTGCCGCCAGTATGATCCTCTTTCCTACCCCCACATGGATGTCAGTTCCCGGTGGCCAGGGTTTTGGATTGTAGTTGACTTGCCTGCAGTATGATCCACATCCTACCCCTGCATGGATGTCGGTTCCCAGAGGTTGAGTTTTGGATGCAGTTGATTTGCTATGTATGGTCCATCATGCTCTAGCCACTCTGCACCTTGGGGCACATCCTTTTACTCATACCCACATTGATGTATTCTAAGGGATTGAGATTCCAATATCGTGTGGTTCAGATCTTTATCCAAACACTGTTCTCTCCCTTTTGGATGGGCTCCTCCCAATTTCTGCCCATGTCTGCGATCACTTCTTTCTACACTGGGCAATGAATATACTTGGTACAGAACTGGTGCGCTATCCCACGTATGATCTTCTACTGCAAGGATCTACTCTTTTAGGGTGTCCTTCAGATGCTTTCAAAGGATGCTTCTTTCTTTCTCTCACACCAGTCCCTCCACCTATTCAATGTAGGATGCTAGGTGTTTATGTGAGTCGAAGTAATGTACCGTATCGGAAGTTATAATTTTCTTATACCGATAGGTACTTACCACCTCCTACTCTTCCTCCCCACTGAAAACCAGTGGTTCCATTTTTCTGCTGAAACTCAAAACAATAGTTCGGTAGAATCGAATACAGGAAGTCACATACGTCACGAGAGTATGTCACACTCTTATTGGTGGAGGGATGTCACATGATGATTTGTGTGTGATGCATCTAAATCTGTCAATTGTAAGGTATGTAGGAACTCAAGACTTATGGCATGAAACATTTTTTTTGCATATAGAGGGCAGTACTGAAGGAGAATAGCTATTTATGTGAAAGGAGATAAGTACCTATTGAAAATACATTTTCAATATAGGAAAAATTATAACTTTTGGGGAATCTCCAGGTTCCCTAAGGATGAAAAGTTTTACCTTTGTGCAAACCTTGGGGCCAAGATGATTCATTTTGCACCATTTAGAAGTTTGTGAGTTTATCAGTTTAGGAGAAGGAGTCTTGGGGAATCTCCGAGTTCCCCAAGGGGTGTGGTGAAAATTTACCTTTTTGCAATTCTTGGGACCAAGATAAATTAGGAGGAATTATGCAACAAACACACATACAGACACTAAATCATATTATGATTATACTGAGAGTGTGCTAGATTTACTTTCATTACCAAATGTGCTAGAATGAAAGTTATGAAACTTGCAAAATATTTCTTATTCTTCGTGAAGTTTCATAATTTGATAATATTAATATTATGCCATTTTTCATACATCCATCATATATCAACTATATAAAGTCTACATAGAAAAGACATTCTATCAACAGCTGAAAAATAGTTTAATATTTTTGCATATTGAGCTTTATGTAATTCAAAAGTTATGTTGTTATTGTATTCATAGTAAACACAATTATTTCATTAGGTGGTTATTATTAAAAGTATTTAATTATAGGAGGTATGACAGTGGTTACATGCTACAACAAGCATAAATTATCCAAATTTATTATGGACATGTTAAAAGTAATGAAAATAATTTTTTAAGCTTTGGCAGAAATGAGTTGGTATAATAATAAAACAGGGAAAATTACACAAAGTAGATTCAGTCACATAACAGAATTGCTTAACTCTCTCAACACGGTCAGTCAATTTGACTGAGTCATGTGACCTTTTGTACTTGTTTAAATTTTTTATAGATTTAATACTTATAACTTTGTTCCCTATAGATGGATCTTCACCATGGGGAGATACATATAAATTTTTAGTTTTGCAGTTTTTATGGATGTTTTTGCATTTTTTACCACTACTTTGCCCCTTGTGGATAAATCTTCACTAAATTTGGTATGGAGGTCATTGGGTCCATGTGGAGATACATGCAAATTTGTGGTTTTGCTTTTGTGTTTTGCAGTTTTTATGGGGATTTTTGCATTTTTCTACAATTATATATAAGGGAAGCAACACGTCCTAAGATAAACTTCCATTAATCATGAATTTACATAACTTCTGTCCAGGGGATGGGTACAATAATATAACACCATTAGAGATTAGAGGATTCACAGATAGAGAGCCCTGGGGAGTAATAGCGGGGAATCAGTTACAAATAATGTATACCCTATGTCATTCTGCAGGGTGTTCTAAAGGTGCTTTCAAAGTTTAGTAGAATTGTTTAGGGAACACTTGGGGTTTCCCACGTTTGTGTATGTGTGAATGATATAGAGGGTTTGTCTGAAGCCCTCATTAAAAGATGTGCTGTTTGTATGTGTATGTATGTATAGCATTTTAACCCTTCCATTACAGGCTGGGTGGAATCTATCTAGCTTGTAATCACGAAAGTATCCATGAGAGTAATTATACTATGATTTTTGATAATGTATGCACATCTTTACAAAATTTTGCAGTTTATTGGTAAACATTACAAGGTTTTTGTACACAAAATATCAGGTTTTTAAATTAAATATTGAGATTTTTTAATTAAAGATTTTCTCATAAACCTTTTTCTTTCAGAATGTTGACTATCCAGCATGCAAAGCAATTTTGATTTTAAAATCAAAAAACTTTAATGCATTAAAATATTTTCAAATTTCACATGAGAAATCTTTATAATCTCCAGATAATTATCAAGTTTTTTTAGAAAAAACTTTATATTTTATTTGTTAGTTTCACTACTGTATTTCTATATGGGTTTGTTTGATTTGACTGACTTCATAACCTCAATAAAAAATGAGGAAAAAAATATAAATTATGCTGTTTTTCTTCTAGAATGACTACAAATTATAACACGAAAACACAAATGTTTAGTCTAAATGGCTTAAATCTGATAATATTATACATTTATGTATATATATTTATTATTTTTGTTACATTGACCACCCAGCCATGCCTGGTTAATTGTACAGAAGTTACAATGACGAGGCGCACGTTCACTTGTGTTACTGTATACAGTAATATATAACTGATCTTTAGTCTTTACAAAGTGACCTGTCTTGGGTGTGTTTTAATGGACTAAAAATACAGTCTCATGTCAATTATTATGCATAATATATGTATATACATTATTACTATTTACAAATAAGTTCTTAAACTTATTTTCTTAAGACATAGAACAGTAAATAAAGCATTCAAGCAAACAATTATCTTTTCTAGTTACGACCTTTGTACTTGTTGCAGCTTGTCATAGGTTGTTAAGCCTTATGAAATTTCCCACGTGGCGGATGTGAAAAGAAAATTTTTTTAAGTTTTATATATACATTTTAAATAACCAAAAAATCATACATTACTATATCGATATCATACAATTCCTCTATAATTTATCAAGCGTAGTAACTAAGCTGTATTTGGGTCTAAAAAAATATGAAATTTCGAGCTCACTAAAGACTTTTCTTATCATTTGAAATCTTGTGTGAAAAGAACAAAATTAACACAATAACTTGCCAAATGGCTGAAAAAAACCACTAGGGGGACATTCTGAGCTTTCGATTGGTTATTCTTGTCATATATAAAAGTAAGTGTATACAAGGGACCTTTTCCAAAAATGGAAAGAGGTGGCTGGTGGGGTCTACTGTGTTTGATTCAGTACATGAGCAATATTTCAGCAAGAGATAAGAGGTTCTTATTTTATATTTAGCTTGTCAATATCAGTAGTTTGAGTTTCTAATTCGTACAAAACTGTAGATTTTGTATGTTTACATCACAAACATCTAATTTGAACCAGTGCTGCATTCAACATATCGCATAACACACAAAAATCGTTGTTTGGCTGTGTTTTTTTATATTTACTTTTAAATTAAGAAATAACTAACATATAATACTAAAATTTTAATTATAATCTACAATTTGATACCAAACTTATTGAATAAATTCATAAAATAGTAGTTCAATAAAATTTTTAATGCAAGTCAAGAAACACTATCACATGACCTGTTGCGATAGGGTTAATACATACCTAAATAACTTTGCCACCTGAAATAATTTGTAAGCAATAACTGCTGTATGAATACTAATGATGATGAATAATAGTGTTTTAATGATACCTCCAAAGTTAATGTGTGTCTTTAGATGTTTGTTTATAGTAAACAGTACTAAGATACTGTAACTCTAGTGCACCTCATTATCTTTTTTCCAAGTCACTGCTGTATACCATGACTCCTGTCATGGAATAAAGAGATCTAAAACACAATAAGAAAACTATAGAATGTAATGTATAAAACTATTGCCAAGGCTATTGAGCAGCTATTTATTAAGAAGTTAATATAAAGAAACCAAGAAATAGTTAATGCTGTAAACTCCTTTTCATTTAGTCAGGTACTGATGTTGGTTTGGGTTTCAGTTTTTTTCACGGTTCATATAATGCTGTATATTTTGTGTTAAAAATAATACATGTACACAACATTAGAGTGTAAAAATGACAGTTGTTGCTGCTTGATGGAAAAGCATTAAGAATATTTTAAATATGATTAATTATATTTCAGAAGTCATTAAATGTAATTAAGAAACAAAGTGATTTTTTGGTCTCTTTTTTTTTCTATATACCGTATTTTTTGGAATATAAGATGCACCC
>NW_013673082.1:20138-21755 GCF_000517525.1 Limulus polyphemus | reverse complement strand
TTTTAAAAGAAACAAAAACTATTGTTATAAATAACACAATCAATTGAAGTAAACTATGCATGCCTATTTAAATATGTTTACACATGGCTTGTGTATATTGTATATATACATATATATTATTCATACCTTTGGTGTATAGGACGCAAGCAGATTTTGACATCAAATTTTGGGGTAAAAAATGCGTCTATACACCGAAAAATACAGTATTATTTTAAATTTCAGAGTAGTAGTTTTGGACAAAACAACTGACTTTTTGTTATTCTTGGGGAAGCTGGTTGTTGTTGGAGCTTCAGGTGAGAGTTAATTTTCTCTTTCATCTAGTGTGTGTCCATTTTGAAGTGTTTGGAAAGCATATACTTGGGTTTTAGATAAAATGAAAGATATTTTTTTGTTCAAGTTAAATGTCTGTTTAAAATGGGTTCTGAGATTTTTTGAACTAAAATATAAATTGAGGATATTATTCTATTAAACTATTTTATATGAAGTTTGTCCTAGTTATTTTTGATAAAAGGGATGAATCCTGTTGTTATCTACTCTATCCAGTGTATATATTCTAATGAAGTCTCAGAAATATAAAACACATCATTAAATAATAATCATCAATAGGGATTTTTTTGAAGTACTTGCATTTATAACACAAACAAGTGATAGTAATTTACAACGAAATCCTTAAAGGAGGTTTAGCTTTTGTGAATTGTGTTTATTGTATGTTTGGGATCTTTGAAAGTGAATATACATATAATGTAAATGCTATTTGGTTTTTATGACATCTCTTTATAAAACGAAATGCGAATGTGATAATTCTACCTAGTGATGTGTTACAACCAGGTTTTGAGGAAAGTCTGTAAAAATGTTGGTCACTCATAACTCATAAGGTTTTCTCACATATATTGTGTATATAACTTTTGTACACTGTGCCAAAAAGTTTCTACCACACATGCTGGTCACTCATAACTCATAAGGTTTTTTCACATATATTGTGTATATAACTTTTGTACACTGTGCCAAAAAGTTTCTACCACACAGATTTTTTTCTCATATATTGTGTATTATACATTTTTTATAAAGTTTCTACTACACAAGTTTTTGGTACTTTGATATACCGCCTGTACAGATTTTGAATGAATTATATGAAGTTTTGATTTTGAATTGCAGCTTTGGCAGCTTTCTATATCTTCAGTGGTGAAGTTGAAATTTCTCAGATTGATGGAGTCACCAATTTGAACTACTATTTACTTCCAGTCATTGTAAGTATTTTTAGTCATTTATTGTACTTAAATTTATAGTAACTTTAAATATTTGTCTGTGTCCGAGTAGTGTCTTTTGATTATTTTATTTGTCCAGTTGTCCTGCTTACATGTAAATTAGTGTTATTTTGTATTATTATACATTTCAGCTTATCTTAATTTAACTCTCTCAACACGGGCTCAGTCAATTTGACCGACCATGTGACCTCTTTGTACTCGATTAGTCTTTATAGATTTAATACTCGTAACTTTCACTATAGTGTATATATCATCACGAAAGTTAGCAGTCTTTTAGTTCATATTATAAGTTTTTCACATACAAAAAATCATATTTTTTAGTGAAGTATTTTAAATAAAATAAAGATTTGTC
>NW_013673082.1:5037-19249 GCF_000517525.1 Limulus polyphemus | reverse complement strand
TTCAGGATTTTTTTAAATATTCCCTTGTAGAATTAAGAACTTAAAAAGTCTATACTATTCTAATTGGTATAACATAAACAAAAAGTAGTTTAATAAAATTTTGAATGTAAGAGACTAAAACCTTGTTTCATGCACAGTAAAGGGTACTTGGGGCGATAGGGTTAATCTAAATTATTCATTTCCAGTTATCTTTTATATATCAAATTGTTCTACTCAATATTTACTACTTTTTTCTATTAGTTGCTTTAAATATGTCAAATTTACAGTGTGTATCACTGTTGTCTTGTTATCTTATAGATGTCACACTACCCCAGTTAATATTAAACTAATACGTGATCATTCCCTTTTATTTTAATTATGTATCATCCATAGTTGCTAATTCTTGGCTTCTCCATGGCTCAAGCACTCACAAAAAAAATTATATGTGTTTGACACATTTCAGAATTAGTCCAATAAATGACATTACATGAAACTATTCGTCGAAAAAAATGCCTTACCAAAGACTAATATAAAAAAAACCCACTTCATCTTTTCATACTTGTATTCTATATAAAAATCACTGATTCTGTGCATTTATAGGTTGAACACCCAATGCACTGACTTATGTGAAGAAGTCTTGCTCAGAAAGTCATGGAATTTAAAGGGGAAGAGCCAAAAGAAAAAGAAGCATAATATTTATAGGTGTGGTGCCTGCTAGTAACATGGCATCTTAGCAGGTTGAGACAGTTTTTTGTTGATTGATTTAAATGGGAAAACATGTGGCTTATTAAGAGAGATATGACTCATACATGTAAAATTAAAGAGTTAATTTTAGTTATAATAAAAGTAGTTTAATTTAAAATGTTGCTTTGCTTCTACAGCCACCCCATATGATTTTCACACATGAGCACCCACCAAGAGAAACAAAAGTCAGTGTCTGTGTATGATTCTGCTATTTATGTTTAAATTTTATATTCCGTAAATTCTTATGTACTTATTTTTCAAATTTACTAACTGTTTTCTTATTATTTCAAATACATGGTTGTACAAATTAGTTGTGAACACTTGTAATTCATATATGTTTGTCATTTTTTGTAGCTATATTATACAATGATGTTGAAGCAGGGGTGTCACTTGGGATTGGCCCATAGGGCACCAAATGTATTTCATAGTGGCCTGAATCTGTCTTGCATAAATTGTAATATATTGCATTTATCTTTTAATTATTTTAAGTAGTAGCTGCTCCTACGGGCCCATGCCCTAAGTATTTTTGGTAGCTAGGGATGCCCTTGCTCTGAAGCAACTAATAAATTGTAAATTGAACAAGATTGGTCTCTCTTTTTATTCTCTTCTAGCTTTCTTAACTGTGTCCAAGGAGGGTATAAAGAGCGTTGATGTTGTATCTGTCTTTTTTTTTCTACAAGTTAAATATAAACTACTGCTTTATTTTTTATGTGAGATTTTGAGACTGTCACTATGCTTTCTTTAAATTTTTTTCTTATTTCAGACCATCACCATTGGCTCCTATATCATAGCTTCAGGATTTTTTAGTGTTTATGGAATGGCAGTGGATACTCTATTCCTTTGTTTCTGTGAGTAGTTTTGTTCTGATTTTTTAGCTTGTGAATAAGAAACTTTCTGTAATAAACAATTTTATTTAGCTTCAGATGTTTTTATCTCTTGTTAAGAAAAGCTTTTGTTATCTCATGAAAAAAAGTCAGTGTTTTTCTATTTTTAATAAGGTATTTTCCAAAAACTTTAAAAGCTATGCTATGATTGTAAGTGAGCAGATCATGTGGACCCTATAAAAATAAGTATTTTAAAAATGCAAGGTAATATGTGTATCATAAATCTGTAAGGGATTAAGTCATCTTTTAACTATCACATACTTTGTATTGAAAGAAAATAATATGGTTTCCTAAACAAAGTATTCAAGTTACAAATATACACATTTTGTAATAAGCTTATTTTAGGTTCATCAAATATATATTGGTGTAGTAATTTGAATTGTTGAAAGAGTGACTTACTAGCAAGCACTAGTTGTTAACCCTTTAATTCAGCTGGTAAAGCATTTGCCTGGCATATGACAGGTCTTTAGTTCTAATCCAAGGTGAGAAAATATATATATATATATATATTGGAAAAAATAAGATTATCATTTTGACATTCAACTAGTAGTTATCCCCAAAACCTTGAAATAATGAACATTTGGTGCAGATTACCCTTGTATTATTTTGTGCAAATATCACAAGCAAATAAATAGACATATATCTTCTTTTTTATTTCAGTGTACATTTATCAGAAGTTTTTGAAATATTGACTTAATTTAAAAATATGATCTAATTACATAAAAGCTTGAAAGATAGAGACCAAGTGAAAAATAGATGAATTCACTTTGACAACCAGTGATTTTTCAAAATAGAGCTTACTAATTATAGGAGAAGCCATATTGAGCTGTTTAACACTAAGTAGCTAAAGATCAGCCTGAAGAAGATAAAATATGTTGTAAGAATAAGGAAGTTGTTTCCTCTCTCAATTTATGCAAATTATATTTAAACTAGAATGAACAAGCTCTTTAAATAGATAACAAAGCTATGTTGTTGTTTTTTAGGCTCAGGTACTGGAAGTTAATACCAAACTAGTTAAAATTTTATAAAACAAAAGAAAAAACTAAAATGTTTTTGAACACCATAACTGATGACTTTATGATGATTTTTGTGATGATTCAAACTAGGCATCTAGGATTAATATTTATGTTTTTATTTCCTTTTTTCAAGTTCATGAATATGTTTTTAGGAGACGTATCAATCCCAAAGCTTTTCTCTTTATTTATAGGAGTACAGTGTAAAATCTACAAGTAAAATAGCTATGCATTCTGGCAAAATCTAATATTTAAATTATCACCCAGAGCAACAGCATGTAAAGAATTAATTACAAACAGGAATTTTTAGATGCTCTTACAGTTAATGGGACAAATAGAAAGTACTGTAAAGTAGTTACCTTGAAAGAGCCTGGTAAATTTTTCCTTATTTTAAATAAGACAAAGCCTAACTGTCTGAAATCATTCTTATAGAAATACCAAAGTATTAATGTTTTGCTATTATTAAAGGGTAATTTGTTATTTTTGTGTTATTATAATAAATAATTGTCATTTCTGTTAGATTATTTTTAATAGAACTGTAGTATATATATAATAATTTTACAGGATAACTGTAAGTATTGAGGGTTAATTGTACTTTATAAAAATAATGTTTCAGATTCCTTTATGTTCCTAGGAACTACTTCCAGTATTTCTTATGGTCAGTATGATTATCATGAAAATTCACTGTTGATCAGTGCTGTTATTTTCATTATAACAAACTTCTATGAAGAATAGAGAGAGGTCGATTTTAAACCACACATTGTAACAGATTTTCCATAAACCCTCCATTGCATGTGTACATCAACTTCCATGATCACATTTAAGCAAACTAAAGATACCAAAGACCATTGGATCTGCACCCAATACCATAATTTTCATTGTAATAAGCCACTGCAAATAACGTGGAGAGGTCAGTTTTAGACCATACCTTGTGACAGATTTTTCACATACCCTCCATATGTAAGTTACCTTTCAAAATCACGTTTAAGTAGACAAAAAGCCCATTGAACCTACACTGGGGGACTGAACATGTATGTGCAAATCATGTTTATAAAGTGTGATTAACCCTCTGTGTGACAGACTCCATCTGGTATATGTACCTGTTTTATAAGGCTTTTTCTTAGTAGTGTTTTTTTACTCAATAGACAAATTATACCTGTTATACAGGTGATAGAGCTAAACCTGTACATTGTGGTTTGAAACTGATATTGAAATAATCAGGGTATTGTTTTTATAATTTTACTTTTGATGACAAATATATGGAAAATAATCTATGTTAATACCTCATTCAATTCTATAGCTGTTGTAGTTATGTTGGACTGATTGTATATAAATAGACAGATAAATGCAATGTTTTTGTTCATTATAGTAAGATAGGATTTATTTGTATTATATTTGAAATAGCTTAAAATAATTAACTAGAAGTTGTTGTTTTTTTATAGTGGAAGACTGTGAAAGGAATGACGGATCAGAGGAAAAACCTTATTATATGTCTAGAGAGCTCATGAAGATACTGGACAAAAAGAATAAATTCCAGAACAGTGAATAAAAATTAAAAACAAGATTTCAAAGTCCAAAGTTAAATGATTAAGAAAAACTTTAAATTAAAAGTTAAAGCAAAAGTTGTAAGATAAATAAGACCACATTAATCACTGTTTTTAGTGTGTATTTTAAAGTAATTCTAAAGTTTTTTACTATGAGAAGTTTTATTTATTTTGGGTAGTTTGTTTGTGATTAAATATGGTAGCACTCAGTAAGAAACGACATTGAATATGAGATGAAACTTCACAAAACAATCATGTTATTTAAGTTTACAATTATTTGTATTGCATTGAGGCTTGTGATTGTTAGCAAAATAAATTTGATACTAATCTGCTTTCATTACAAATTAATGATTATATAAATTTCTGTATGTGCATGTATTTGTTTACCTCTTAAATTTGAAAAGCTTGACTTAAAAAAGTGACTTGCTGATATGCTTTTGGCTCTTTGCATGAATTTTGATGTTAAATGTGGAAAATATTTTTATTCAAACATTAACATTTTTTGGAGAAAGCTGATTTTTACACTAAGGGATGCAAGTAATATAAAAGTTAAGTGAACAGCTTATACTAAAAACCAGCCTTTGCCTAAAGATCAAGTACGTCCTTCATCTATCGAAAAACATTTTTGTCTGTCAGAAATTATTTTTATCAATAAACAGTATATACTTTTAAAAGGCTTATATATTATTTTTGTTATTGTAGTTAGGTGTTAAAAAGTTTTTACATTTTTTATTATGTCTTTGTTGTTTATTTGAATCTACTAAAATGTAATGTTAATTATTTAAATTTATTCAAAAACTTGTGAAATAAAATACATACATGCATGATTGGGTATATGCAGATATTATAATGAAAATATGTTTTTAAAGTTTGCTCTACACATTTATTTTAAAAATTAGATCCTCACATCTTCTCTTTAACTTGAACAAGTAAAATTATTTTCAATTATTTTAAAAATCATTAATAAGACATCTATCAGAAGAGTAATTTGAGAGATCATATTGATTATAAAAATGTTAATGCTATTGTTTATTTTATGTATATACAACATTATTCTGAATTGTCAGTATTATGTAAGCCACAATCTACTGTGCCTTATAACTTTGTAAAGAGTTAAAACTTACTGAAACTTCTTTTGTTTGTGTTTTAAGTTTGTAACTTATATGATTAAATAATTAATTTTATTATAATTTTATATTTCTGTTTTAAACTGTAATCTCCTGTTTTGCAAATACCAGAATTAGTAAATTATTCAAATTAAAATTTCCATTCTTCTCAGGGCTGGACATTGCATAGTGGTCAGCATACCAGGTTACAGGTCAGAAGGTTCAGGGTTTGAGCTGTGATATGTTGTTGAATAAATTTCATGCTTTCAGCTATGGGTGTAGCTCTATAGCCAGTGGGCACTGCTAATTGTTGCCCACTTTATCTGGTTATCAGCTCAAAATTAAGGATGATTATGTCTGAACCTTGAGGTCTCTATCCTAGCTGTTTACTCATGTGTTGCATCAGGTGCCATTCAGGCTGAAAATACCAAGTACCTTTCTACTTCCATAACTTTTTACTTTAAAATCTTTTATTTTTTATGAAATGTAAACCTTATTGAAAAGTGAAATATTTTATGGCTTTTTGAACTTTTTGTAAGTGTAGAAGATTTTTAAATTTAGCATAATATTGTGTACCTAGTTCTGAATAATGTCAAAAATACGGTCAAATAAGAAGTTTAAATGTTTAGTAGGAACAAAAAGAGAGAAAATGTTTTTGTATAACATTTTTATGGCTTAGAAATTATGCTGAATTCCACATGGTGTGAGGATATTTATATTTATTCACTAGATATTTTTCTCTTGAAGTTTGGTGTACTTACATGTGTATCTGTTGTTGCTCATTAGTTTTGTTTATTTGTCTGTAAGTATTCCTAATCACTCCATGTTGTTGAAAAGCTCAACAAACTTAAAGATTATGATTTCCATGTTGTTAAAAAGCTCAACAGACTCAAAGAGTATGATTTTAGTCTTGTTCTTGCATCTGGTTGTGACCTAGGTAACAACTGCTATCATTAATTCAGAGCAGCTTTTCTTAAGTCAAAAACGTAAGTCTCTACTAGTATAGGTATGATATAGAAAAACATTCACAATACAGATTATTAGTATATATAGTTTTAGAAATATGAATTATTTTGATTTCAGGATGTTGAGAATTTTTTACAGAATATAATGAAAAATGACTGGTTAGATAAACAAAATATTGTCTGTTGTAATTTTTACTTCACTTGTGTGCCATTAATTAAGACTTAAAAATTGTATTATTTTATTGTACATGATGTTTAGATTTCTGTACTATGTCCTATACAGGCATGTGATCATGGGCCAGTAACAAATTTGATGAATATTGGCCTGGGGTTAGGGAGCTGTCAAATGTGCCCCAACACTTCTATCACCAGATTTTTTGAATCTGCATTGGTCTTATCATTGAAGCTTAGAACATCAATTAGAATTGTAAAATAGTTTTAAATATACTGTCATAAGAACAATATATGTAAAAAATATTTTTTTTTTCTCAATGTTTCATATGAATAATATCAAATTTTCAAATGTTATACTTAAATAAAACTCCTGGTAAATAACTAAATTACATAATGATACAACCACCTCTCCTTGTCTTATTTCAGACATCAATTATGATTGAACTTAGTGAATTGATGTAATAAATCAAGGTGAATGAGAAATTTGTTTAACCCACTGACTGTTGATTTGATGTATAGGGTACAGTCTGCCTCCAGCAGATGAATATGATTGTGCTGTATACAGTGTACGGTTCACGAAAATTTCATGTGCATTTAAAGCAGCCACGGTCAAAGGGTTAAATACAATTGTCCTATCTTTGTAAACTGGTAGTTGACAGTTTTATTTCACATACCAGTAACAGTGTTAAATATGTCAATCTTTAGGCTAGTTATTACATGTTATTTCTTAAAATTAATTATTACAGGTAATTTTCTGCCTGGGTAGACAGTTTTTTAACCCTCAATTAGTTGCATGGTAAAATGGAACATATCTGGTTGCCTAGGGTCATTATGACTCCAATGTGGTATTTATATTATTAAGAAGCTTAAATTCTTATAATATGTTTTTTTTTTCCAAACCCATATTTGTAAGCAAAATAGAATAATGAAAGCCTTAGATTGTGGCTCACAATATTAAAAAAACAAAATGCTAAAACACAAGAAAAAACAAGAAATTCAGTCCACCAATTAACACATCCATAAAATAACATTTAATGCTACTTTCTATTGATCATTTTAGTCCATTTTATTATCTGCACCTTGCATATACATAATAGTCATATGTTCCTTGCAAGTAAAGGCATCGCACCTTAGACACTTCGTTGAACATTAATTGTCTTATTTCCTAGGGTACATTTTGAATTTTCCTCTCGATGGTCCTGCTTAAGAGTCAGGCTGCAAAATTTATTTGGGCTATCCTTGTTGAAGGCGAATTCTCTTTCTGAGATCCCTACGTATATTTTGGCTCGAGTGGCTTGGTAGTTTTCAGTTGAAAGATGTTTTAGAATGATTCTTCTTGTCATTTTGTTTTGATCTGGTACTTTGAAGTTGTATACAATACATACATTGATGGCAGCAACATTTACTAAATGGAAAAAAACAGCTAATGGCTATCTCTTTGTTCTTCTGCCAACATTGTAATTAGCACAGAATTAATCACATGTATTAACACCCCCTTTTGTATTAAATAAAACAACTTTAGGCTTTCTGATATCTGTAGTATCATCAATTCTGGCATCATAGTGCATGCTTGATATGAGTATAACAGATTCATTCTTGTTTGTGGCATGTGAAACATGTGTAAGATCTTCCATGAAACCAAACATGCTGCTTGTAATTTTCTTATGTTTGTTTGAGAGGAATACAATTGGAATTTCCCTTTTATTTGCATATAAAGTTCCAACAATTGTCAATTTATAATCCATAAGAAGAGATCTTACAAGTGGTATACTTGGGTACCGATTATCTATGGTAACATTTCAGTTTTTCCCTTTCATTGGCATGACTAGATGCTGAATAATTTCTTGTGCACTATTCCCCACTACAAATGGCCCATTTGGCTGAACACAGATATAAATTTCAATCTTCACAAACTACTATCACTTAGGATCTACTAAAGCAAAGACCTTTATACCATTTTTGTTTGGCTTGTTTGGAAGGTACTTGCAAAAGCTGCAGTGACCTCTGAAGGGAATGAGTTGTTCACTGATAATCACATATTCCAATGGGGATATATTTTTTCAGTTTTCTGATAGTACATCAATAATATCCTTAATAGGAGCAAGTTTGTTAGAGTTTTTTGTACCTCTCAGGTCATAACATCTTTGAATTGTATGCATCTTAACCAAAACAGAAATCCTGTTGATGATATAGTCACAGAGAACATCTCAGTTCCCGTACCATCAATGGCCCATAAATCTTTGAAATTCAGATGAGAGACCTCATCACACCCAACAAAATAAGTTAGCCTATAAAGGCATGCATTTCTTCTTCAGATGTTAATTTTGCATCATATTCTCTACTACTTTTCCAATGTAAATATTTGTGTTCTTATTATTATGTCACAGATATGTTTATCAAAAAATAAAGAAAAGGCCTCAAAGGGGGAAGTTGCATGCTTTCCATAGCTTCTAGTACCAGGAAGATGAGTGATTATATTGTGATATCTAGTTCTTACACATATTGAAGGAGAAATATTTTTCCATTTTATTTTCTGGTCTCTGTTTATATAAAAAGAATATGCTTGCTTCTCAGTATCTTCAGAGCTTTCCTCAGAAGTAATCCCCAGTTTACCATCATTGTTGTGGTCACTGTACTCTTCAAATGCTTCATCTGCTTCTTCATTACTTCCAGCTTTATGCTTCTCTTCGTCACTTGCTTCATCTTCATACAGGTATTTCTGTATTGCAGTGGCAATAAATCTTTTCTAGCCATCTGTATAAAATATTAGCCAAAGTGGTAATATGAAGATGTACAAGAAGTAATTAGATATCATCTAAAACAAATGATTAAATACAGAAATGCCAGAAAAAGAAGAGATATAGAATAAAACAAAAGACATATTTTAGCCATAAACTAAGAAAAGCACAAAAAATCAAGTAAATTAAAATCACAGGAAAACAAACTAACCTTGCAAAAAATTATAACCCAAGTAGTTGAGTGGGATACACATGACCCCAGTCTAAAACTTTGCAAAAACATGATGAACACTGCAACATGGACAAACACACAATTAAGGAAGCTAATGTGGGCAGGGCTAAGTAAAGAGGCATGTATCACATAATAATTAATTAAAGAAATGCATGAGGTGATAATTACCCCACATGACTAATTGAGGGTTAACTATATGGCAGTGATAAAATCAAATTATTAAAACTAAAATCATAGTTTTAAAACATAATTCTGTGAGATCTTAAATTATGCAAGAAACTAATTATCAGTGTAATATACGTTCTTACAGTTCCTTTCAGCATACCTGCTGGTGGCTCAGCAATAAGTCTGTAGGCTTATAATGCTAAATATTAGGTTTTGATACATATGGTGGGCACAGCACAGGTAGCCTATTATGTAGTTTTGTGCTTTATAACATACCTTTGAGCTTGCATATTTTGGTTTACTTAAATAAATACAAATGTACTATGTTAATATTACACTGAGTTTTTGTAAAAAAAATGGAAATAAATTTAAAATTAATTCGGTAACAATATGAAATACAAGCGCAATAAAGGAAAATTATTTCTCATTTTTAATGTTAATTTCAATAACCAGTTACGACCTCGGTATTTTCCTATAAATATAATGCTGTTTCTGCTGCTACAAGTACAAAACTATCATTCTTAGCACTATTGTACAGACTTTTCATATGGCTGTTTATATTGTAAGCTTGTGGCTAAACTTACATGACAAACTGGCCAACTTTTCTACAGGCATAAAAAGCAAATTCAATTAATTATTGTAAAAGTATTTTGTGGTTAAGCTTCTTAAAGCTGGTAGTCACAATAGAAGTTCAGAAAAATTTTAACACTGCTGGTTTTATTCATAATGTTTTCATTTATTTTTAAAAAGAAAAACTATTCATGATTAATTATATTTGAAGAAGCGTTTTTTCTTTTTGAGAAAAAATAAATTATAAAAACTTTTTCAAGTACACGTGGGAAAAAACTTTGACCTTTTGTCTAGTAAGTAACCACAGACTTCAAGTTATTCTATAATGAACAGTTAATTTGTACAATTTATTTGGCAATGTTATAATTTCATTTTGCATATGAAATTCCTTATTATGAAAATAATAGATGTTTCCTCCTAAAAGGGAGTGATTTCTAAGGGCTCTAAAGCCTTGAGCTAATAATCTTGTGCATCATATTCTTAGTAATTATTATTATTATTATTTTTTGCTAACATTCAGTTTTTGTCTCCTTTGTCAACCAGTAGTAGACTATTTTGTTTCAGCTTTTGCTTTTAGTGTGTGTCAATACTAGTTAATCTGGAATCTACTGATCACTAGTGATGTGATTAACAAACCAGACAGTGGGAGAGTGTACATACAAAAGTGCTTTTTCTTTTAAATGTTCACATGTTTTTAGGGGAAGAAAACTGCACTAAATGTATACAGCTATCCATATTTACGTTTTCATGGTTATCACTTGTCATTGAAACAAATCAACAACAAAAATAACTTTATTTTTAAAGTAACTGAACCAATTTTTGCCCTACTTCAGGAATGATATTATAGCAAGACTCTGTAACACATATTCATTTAGGAGGGTATAAATACCTTATTTTTTAAGAATTAATAGACTATTAGTTCTAGAAAGATTTAATGTTTTGTTGTTGAACATTGTATTTTGATATAGCAGATCATGATCATTGGTATGGATAATGGCCAAATAATTTAATGTTTTTATTTTTCTGTTTGTGTATTATGAAATATTTGAATTATAATCTTATAGACTAGTCAAATTACATGATATTGAAATTGTCCATTCAATTACTTTATATAGTAATATAGTGCTTTTATCACAGTTTTCTAGGTTACCAAAGGTGAAAAATAAACAATATGCTAAAATTTGCCCTAATGTAAATAATCACCAGCAAATGTTTTACATTTGGTTAATGGTACTCAGAACTGTGAGCAATTTGTGAATGTTCTATTTGTTTTGCTGTTGTAGCCTAATATGCTCATACTTGCATGAAGCTTAAATAATCTTACTCTTTTAAAATTATAATTGATGTATGAAACTCATTAAAATTAACCAAAAGTGACATTTCAATATTCCTGGCTTGAACAATTTCTACCAGATCAAACAAAAATTCTTAAATTTATCTATAATGGAAAGTTCTTCCCAGTACATAGAACAGTCAAAATGTTAGTAGCTAAGTTTCTATAGTAGTGTAATTATAAATATTTATTAAGAAGAATATAATGACTGAGTTATCACACAAGCTTTATTGTTGCATTGCTATTTGTCTTTGGTTTATGATAAGAATGAAAACACACTACAAATTATCTATATTGAATTTTTTATGTTAACTGGGTGTAAATGTGTGGCATTGTGAGCTTTATATCCTTTGTTTGAAAGCTTATGTAATTGTGTTAGGTTGAATAATCAGTTATAATTACATAATGTTTCACTCATTAAAATAAGTATTATTTATAAGGAAGTAACAATATTGGAAGTACTGTAGCACGCTGTGTGGTAGTAACCATGATGATTCATCTGCTGTCACAAATTTTTGTTGTAATTTTTTTTTAATCTTGCGCAAGAAATGTGAGTTTATTAATATAAATATCTATCCTTGAGTGTTTCTTATTAAACTTAGAAAGAGTTAATGTTTGGCTCTTGCTTAAAAAAACAGTTGCTCTTACTATGCCTTTTGGCTTTATATGTGTTAACTTCACATTTTTGGATTGAACTTATACAATTTATGTTATTGTATACCATGCAGTTTATCAGTGTATAATTAAAAAAGACATTAATACTACTTATAAATAGTTGAATTTGTTTTATGAGGTAAGATGTTTTTCTGGCAACCATGAACAAAATATAACAATTTTAGTTTTTAAAAGTAATTAGGAAAAATCACTTTCAAGTTTGAATTCAAGGTTAATCAGATAGAGTGTTTGTATATCTTTAACTTCAAGATAACAGTTTAAACTTGTAGATCAAAAGAGAATCTGTTGTAATAATTTTTGACATCCATTTACATCCAGTAAAAAAACAAAACAAGAATTATAACAAAGGCTCATCAGAGAATGCTCATAAACGTTTTCAAAGATGTATATTTGTTTTTGGTCTGCCACCCTAATGAGTAATACCTATGGTAACGTGATAGATATCACAATCCACTTGATGTAATAATTTCAGAGCTTTGAAATTGGGTTAGCATATGCGAAAGAAGAGACAGGCATATTAAACATACAACAGCACTGAATATCATCCATGAACTTTAATAAATATTAAAAATTTTAAAATGAGAATAGAATTTTTTAAAACATTATTCTCTAGAATTTGAACATTTTTCGTTTGTGCCCATTTTTAACATCAACCACTATATAACTGCAGATAATGCAAAATTATGACATAAAAATTAATTATATTTCTTGAATGCATAAAGTAAAAACTCATGTTAATCATCACTAGGAGTATGTATTTGGCCATCTTTTCATTCTGTATGGCAATAATTAATGGATTATATTGAATGAAGTTAAGTGGACTGTTTACTTGTGTCATCTTCAGTTGAAAATATTTGCAGCATTTCTAAATTAAAAATGCCAGTTGATTTAGGTACTTTTTTATCCAGATGACAAAATTAATATTTGGTTGATACTCTTATATTTGATATAGGTAACATATTTATAAGACATTTATAAGGTGTTTTCAAAATCACTTATAAATAAATGTAGCATATAAACTTGCTAATTAATGCTTTCATAACCTGATGTTATTTGCTTAGACAAATAATAACCAAACAGAAAGGTTTTTTCACCTAAACAGCAAAATAACTTGATGCTTTCTTGACATTTTGAAGGAATTTATGTGTATGATGTTGTGTAAATTAAACAACAAAATATGTGACTATATTCTAAAGAAAATTTAAAAGAATAATTATAATGGTAATCTGAAAGGTGAACCTGACACAAAGGCCCTTGATTTCTGCAAAAACAAGAGGTTTGAGAATCTGAAATGTGAAAGAACAGGTGTAGCATCATGTTACAGGAGCGATGAGAGAGACAAGATGCATGTTAAAATCTGGGTAATAATGAAACAGTAAAGAAAAGATGGGTGAGTGAAAGAGTGGGGATTATATATATGTATTGCATTGTAAAATAGGGAAAACTAAAATGAAATAAACTGTAACGTACATGACCATCAGATAGAACAGAGTATATATGAAACGGGACTGGACTTTCTCAGTGAGTCATGTCGCTCTCAAAAAACACAAATGAACTAATCTCCTCAATGGTCAGTTATAGTATCAAAAAGTACCAAACTTCGTCCACAATACGTATTTTCTCTGTAGTTGACCAATTAGAAAATAGGCACCATAATGCAGAAGTATCTAGTCCATGTGATAGTCACAAGATAGCCCTTTACACACTAGCCAGAAAGGAATATAATGCAACTATTCCATAAAACACGACCTTAGCACATGACCTGAACCAGATTTGGAATTTTCTAGATAAGAACTTCAAAGAATTCAAAATTTAATAGATAAGAAATATATTGTTACGACAGCGGAGGTCACGTGACCTTAGTAACACGTCATGCACTTCTCGAACGTTCATGTCCCTTCGTGAATGCTCGAGAGCCTACTAGATATGCGGTAGTCTTGTATATATAAGACGGTCAAGACGTGACGGCAACAATGTAATGCTGTATAATTAAACTGCGGACAGAGAGAGAGTATTGTTGAGTCGATCACGTGAGACGTTCGTTGTGAATTATAGCGTTTGTTATAGCGCGACTGTGGAAATTAAGTGTA
>NW_013673082.1:1665-4290 GCF_000517525.1 Limulus polyphemus | reverse complement strand
CCAGTTTTATTTAAGAAAGGACTTGTGGCGCTAAAGTTTCATCGGAAAGAAGTTTTACGGAAAATTAACTAACGAACGGAGACGTAACAATATAATATGGAAGAGTGAAATATGTAGTATTGGATTGGCATGCTACAACCTCTAATGCCACAATATTATTTATGAAAACTGTTTCTTTATGGACATTTGTGTGTGTATTTTAAGATAAACCCATTAAAATATCTGTTATCTTTCTCTCTTCTTTTACATTTTGCACTTACAACGCTAGAATTCGGGTTTCGATACCCGTAATGGGCAGAGCACAGATAGCCCATTATGTAGCTTTGTGCTTAAGTATAAACAAACAAACAATCCTTTACACTTTTTCCACACCGTGTTTGCTTTCGTTTCTTATCCGATTGTAGTTTTGTAAATATTGATTGTTTTAGCTGTTAAGTAAATTTAATTATGATTACTCACGAACTTATATTAACCGCTTGTGTTTTGTTTCAGCCTGTCTTCTAGCTGTATTAATCGTCTCAATAAGTGACACTTTTCTCTTGCATCTCTCATCTGAGATATGGCCATTATATGGGGGTCTCATAAACATATGGGAGACAATAATAAAATAACATCATTGTAAAAAGTAGTTAGAACCTTTTGAACTGACACTGTTAAAACGATTTCATAGAACAAAAAATTTTGAAGATCACAATTACGTCTTAAAGTATATTTCCAATGTGTACAGAAAGTTATTACTTATGTAAATTACATGTAATTGTTTAAGGAGAAAAAATTTATATCAAAATAAGAATATAAAATTTCAACTATAGTATCTGTCTTTTTGAAACATCGAAACAAAGACTGAGTACTTATGGTAACGATGTGGTATTCTTGGGTAAAACTGATTCACCCATCCCCAAGAATATCAATGTAGGTTCGTAGAACAACGGAAGATTCGACATGTTTTTTACGAAGTAGTTCTCTGACTTTGACTGGTTATGCTTGAATTTAAAACCATTATATCAAATAGAGCTGTAGGAATTTTGAAATCGAAGAAAACAGTTACTGTGGCGTGATTATACATGAAACAATGTCAGTTAACCTGTGTAATCTGCGATTAGTCTAAGCTTTTAGACAAAGCAATCAGCTTGAATGCTTATAACGATAAGAATCGGGTTTCGAAACTCATTGGGGCACAGCCCAGAAAGCTCATAGCGTAGCTTTGTGTTTAACTACAAACAAACAAAATGTTTGAAAGTAGATTATTGCTATGGTATACACACATACCATGTATTTTCTATCTTATCATATTGATATAGCACATTTGATCAAATTTTGTGTACTAAGAGTCTATACAGTTTTTACATAATAACTTGTTAAGTTAGTTTATTTTATCTGTCTTTGTTCCTGTGTAATTCTGTTGAGGTCCCACCTGTTTTGCCCATGGATGAAGGCATGACTGTAATACTGTTACGACAGCGGAAGTCATGCGACGCTAGGGGCATACGCGCTGGAGTTTCTCGAAGGATCATGAATTATCGGGGAAGACCGAGTTTGTTGAGGACGCCCTCTTTTTTAATATATAAGCGTGGCGAGAAAAAACAGCGAGATCGAAGAGATAGATTGAAGATATAGATAATTGAGTCAAGCTAACAGTAGGCACCTCAAGTAAAGTGTGTGAATCACTGTGATTTATAGCGCGTGTTATAAAAGTAGTTAAATTTAATGTACTGATTGAAAATTCTGTGTATTACAAGTTGTATCGAGGAAAAATAAACTAGTTTTAATTAAGAAAGGACTTGTGTCGCTGAAGTTCCTCGGAGAAAAGTTATACCGGAAATTAACAAACGAGCAGAGACGTAACAATACTATATGTTGTACAAGAATGTTTTCTGTTTAGTGTTCTTCAATTTTAGGATAGATATCTCTGGGCTATGGTTTTCTCTATGTTTGAAGGAGAATTGCCAGTCATGTGCTAGCACTGATCTCTATGAACAAATCCAATATATCTCGTTAAGTAAGAAGTGTTAGATTTAAACATTCATGTACAGGATCTTGACTGAATTGGCTGCCAGGAATACATTTTGAGAGAAGAATCCAGTGAAAGGCAACTGTTCAGTGTTCAGAATCAAGTTTACATGTCGTGTTTTACGTATTTGATATAAATATTGTTTTAATTGTGTTACAAATTGTATGGAGTCCATTTATTTCTTTGCTCACAATCAGTTAGCTTTAGCTAAATTCAGTATCACTTCACGATATAAGCTGCCAATACACCTATTATACAGCAGGCTTACCTAAGTTACTCATTTGTGAAATTAATTTCACCAGAAAATACTACATTGTGTTCTAGATACTGTTATAGCCTGGTGTACAGTTAAGTAAACCTTCTTGGGAAAGATTGTTATACTAGTGGATTTCCACTATGAAATACAATAGCCAGAAAGAAGGGGTAAGTTATGTAGGTAGGAGAAGAAAAGTTCGAATGCATTTTTAATGCTGATTAATTTTTCACCCGTGAAAGTTTTTTTAGATGTTTGATACGAATATTAATTTTTGAAATGAAAATGGGTCTGTTTATATTGTTAAGTCTCTGTTCATTAGTTAATTTTCCGTATAATTTCTTTCCGAAGAAACTTTACC
>NW_013673082.1:0-1063 GCF_000517525.1 Limulus polyphemus | reverse complement strand
GAAATGTCCTGGACCATGATAACGCCAAAGCCTGTTGACATGCACCACCTTTGGCTTACCTCGCCTTCCCATGCAGAAGACAACTTAGGAGACTTCCCTTTGGTCTTCTTGGGATTATACAACCACACCTCGTCTCCTGGTACAAAGCTGACTTCAGTAGATCTCTTATCATAAGATAACTTCATCGAATCAGCAGACGTTTTCAAGTTTGAATGCACTTGATGGTGAATGTTATCCATTCTTTCCGAGAACACTTTCACGAACTCTGACACATTTTCGGGCAACTCTTCATAAGGTGGGCGTCCTGTTAACAGATCCACTGGCAACCGTAGTTCCTGACCAAACATCAACTTTGCTGGTGTATTTCCAGTGGCTTTATGCTCTGCTGTCCTATAGGCCATCAACAGTGGAGGGAGTAAGACATCCCAGTCATCTTGGTGGCTATTACAAAACTTTGCCAATTCCTGTCCCAGTGTCCAGTTGTACTTTTCTACCATCCCATCAGACTGTAGGTGACTCAATGTCTTCTTAACTCCAAGATGTCCTTCTGTTAAACTATAGTGGGATTGACACAGCACAACTTCCCATAATTTTCTCAGTATAACTGTTTGCCAGGTCGCCACTTTCCCATCTCCAGAGAAGAATACCATCTTAAAGCTTCAACTGGTCCCATTGTTCCCAATAGTTCTTTGCCACAGGGCTTAAGCTAGACACCTTCTCCCAAGCAGGGTGCAAACCACTTGCTTGTATAAAATCAATTATTGGCTTCAAATCTTGATCTTTCTCCTGCTCTGCTTTAATATCTGTACCTGGTTCCATTTCACCATCATCAACTCCTTCAGCCACTTTGACTTCAGCTTGATGGCACCTAGTGAGTTCAACCTCTCTTTTAACAGTTACCGGAATTTGGCGTTTGTTGTTCCCAAATTTCATTTTATCAAAATTAATTACAAACTTCCTCGGTATTAAATAGTCTAACCCTAATATGTATTGGTCTTCAATGTCAGCCAAGTATACTTTGCGTCTATCCTTCATGCCTATGAGCTCAATAGTTACCCACACT
>NW_013673081.1:32983-39550 GCF_000517525.1 Limulus polyphemus | reverse complement strand
ATACTATTTTTTTAAAATATACGTTCTTGGAAATTAAAATCGATCTCGTGGAGTATGAATAACCAAGTTGAAAGGTTTGTCTTGAGCAGTCTGACGATGTCTCAAAGCTGCATGAACGAGTGTTATCTCGCGGGCGTCTCGTGGTGGGTGCATCTGGTCACAGTGAAATCCACAAGCATATATATAAACAAACACGTCTTAAATTCGAATTACTATGCTTTAATAGGGCAATTCAATCAAGCTAAACTACTACAGTATTGATACTTTTAAGATTAGATAATGAGCTTTTATATCTGTAGGCCTGTCTGTTTATTTTTCCGAACTATCTGTTTCTCTACCGCGACAAATCGAAACCCGGGTTATAGCGTTTAAGTCCATAAATCAAAAGCTATTGATAAAAACTAAATTATTAAATAGTTATGAAAATATAGCTCAACAGTTTCAATATAGATAAAGTGATGCTAATAAGAAATTTACTTTTGTAATGCATAATTTAACTCACACATATCCAACGTCTAACCAATTCAGAAAATACAAATACAGTAAGAGATCAATTTATAACAATAAATTCTTCTAAAACAATTGAAAATTAAAATGGATCTCGCGGAGGATGAATAACCAATTTCAGAGGTTTATCTTGAGCCTGCTGACGATGTCTCAAAGCTGCACGAATGAGTGTTATCACAAGGACGTCTCGTGGTCAGTGGATCTGGTCATGGTGAAATATGTAGTCTGACTGTTTATTAAAAACGCTGTTGCATTCAAAACATTTGTAAGGAAAGCAGCACAATCGAATGTTTTCCTTTGTTAGAGAATATATGTCAGTTCCTTTTGTTTCCCTTCTGTTAATATCTTCTGCCATTGTAATTGATGGTTCTTCGGAAATAGACTCTGGTAATTCGGGTGTATATACAATGGATTGATTATTGGATACTTTCCACGATTTATCTTTCTCTTCTCTGGAAGCAAACCCAGAGAAGATGGTGAAGACGTTCCCGATTGTTTGGACACCGAATTCCTTTTTCGATGATTCTTCTCTGGAATTCCGTGGATACGAAACTGATGTCTCTCAAAGCTGCTTTTGTGACTGTTAGCATAAATACAAAGTTCACATGAAAATTCCATTAAATCGTTGTGGACATTCATGTGTCGTCTCAGTAGAGCTCTTCGGCAAAAGCTTCGTGTACACAGGTTGCAACTATAACGTTCTTTATGTAAGGTTTTCGTGTGGGAACGCAAAGCAGCTTTATATAAAAAGCGTTCTCCACAACATTCTAGAATCTTCGAACTGTGCTTGTGCATTGATGAAAAGTGCCATTTCATATTATTTTTTCTGTCCGTTTCATTTGTGCACAAAAGACAGAAGTATTGCGTCTTTCGAAGTGTCGATCCTTTTTCACTCGCTGAGTTATTCTCCCTATTCTTGATTGTTAATTTGCTGTTAAAATAAGAAAGAAATGTTCAAATTATCTATGTAAATTATCATAATTTACGTATTTAATATTTATTAATCCGTTGCAGAAACGTCTTTAAAAGAATATTAACTATCTCTGATTATTTAGGTAAAATATTCCATTTTTCTTAACATATCATTTTAGATAATTTGAAAAACAGAATTTTTATTTTTTAATACAAATGCTTAAAACACTTCAATTAGAATATTACGCAGATACATTTTTAGATAGGTGTATCTTTTAATGAAATCCACAGCAGCATAGGCATTTTGTAACCATGGACGACCGCAGTATATTACAGAGGTAGGCAAGATGAGAAAATGATATCAAAGCTATAATTATAGAAAAGAAAAATTGGTAATCCAGGTACATTCCGACGTATGTTATTTACACATTGAGACGTATCCAGATCAGCAATTTGGAAAATCTAAGCCATTAATGCACCACATCCTGAACAGCATTGGAAAACAAGTTAATATGGATCAACTTTGGGTGCCTGGAACCATACATAAAGACACCCACAACTAGTATATTCCAGCCATAATATGCAAAGTAAGGTGTATTGTAACAGGTGGGAGTTCATGAATACAAATTTTGTTGACAAAAGCCCTTGACGTGTTCTACGCAATGATACGTAGCATAATCAATAAGGCTTTTTACTTTTTTCTGGAACACGACACAAGTCGTGTTTACACAATTTGCTTTCATGACATATCAGTTCAAATGTCCATTATCTCAAACGACTATAGGATTAATTGACTATTTATGCTAGTCCATACCGAGATAATAAATTATCAGGTCTACAAAAATCTAGCATCTATATATAGAATATGAAATCAAGCAACTGGTTGTCAAATAGTATTTCGTTATGATTTTCTTAAATTGTAACATACATTCTTAGTAAAGCTGCAAGTCAGTAAATAAGAAAAAAATAAGTTCAAACTATTTTTAGTTCATTTTCTGTTGCTTCTTAAAACACACGGAAGCAAACAAACAGAAATTAAGAAATTATTCCTTAGCACTTGACATTTGATGGACTTTAACCTTACAAATCGTTTAAAACAGTAACAGACTGTTAAGAAAAATAACATTTAAAATAAATAAAACCTCTCTCAACTATGCGTCTATGGCATTGAGTAGGGGCAATAGAAGTTAAAACCCGGAAGTGGTTTTATATAACGAGTTTGTTTGTCTAAAGAGGACTGGGATGCACAAAAATGTGCATCGATGTAGTGCAAAAACATAATGTCCGAGTAAACAGAAACAGAGAGAGAATAATGTTCATTAATTTATGAGTGATAGGTAAAGCTGTAATGAGTATGCAAGCATATAGATTATGAAAACCAATTTTTCACACTTCACTGGTCGAAATATTTCCCTTCCTTCATCATATCATTTAATAACGTCTAATTCAAGTCCTAGATAGCATTTGTTTGTTATTAAGTTCCGTTCTAAGGTTCTAAACAATATATAAGGTTAAATATTGAAAACTAACACCTAAAAAACAATGAGGGGTCAGGTTATTTACCAGTGATATGGAATCAGGGTTAGAAATTAAAGTAACCGCATTATTGGATTTTCACTTGTGACTACTGACGAGAAAAAGCGCTCCAAAATTTAACACTCAAGAAACATAACTTTGCCATTCGATGAATTTATAACCCTCTATATGAGAAGAATGGCTGATGCCACTTCGTGAACTAGGACAGTTAATTTTAAAACGTAAAATACAAAATCCTGGATCGGATAATTCTGGTACAAAAGATATTACAGACATACATACAAAAACTCCTGGCTCTATTTATACAAACAAAAACATAGTGTAAGTGATAGTTAAACAAGTTTGAAATTAATTTGATATCACAACTGTCAATAGACACAATATGAAAGATAAGCTATTATTCCCAGAACAGTTTTTAATCGTTGAAATGAAATATCATTACTACTAACAATAAGTAATTTTTGTATAAAATAAAGTCCTCTAATGACAATGTAGACTTTAGAACAATTCTAGAATCTGTTGTTTATCACAAAGAGAGGTTATTTTTAACCAGTCCTTTTTCAAATTTAAATCGGAATCTAAATACATGATTACTATAGATTAGAAAAACAACAACAAAATAAAAAAAAATGCAGATAGAATTCATTTATTCACATTTCCATTGCGGTTTTAATTTGGTGCGAAAATCTAAATAGTTACTTCATGTAAGTATATGTAAATCTATATAACAATAAGATTATATATACTAAATATAGATTAAATTATTATACGTTTAAATCATTTAACAAAATCCCAAATGAAACAACTAAACGACTATAAATAACTGCAGAAGAATCCCTCTAGGTACTTTTTAATAACAAAACTGTGCTGTTTTGAGTCTGTTATGTATAAAATGTATAATTATGACTAAACTAAGGAAGTATGATATTCAAGGTGATAGATATATAGATATCACACGAGAACCTTCGAAAGATGAGCATCGCTTTGTACCATATGGTAAATGGTGCAACCTTGCGTAGTTTGTAAATGTTCAAAAACTCGACCTCGGGAATGTGATTCGTTTGTGAAGGTATTAGGTATGAATGTACCACTGCTGTCTGTCTTGTTATGTTATTTCTGTGACTCTGGCAAATATAGAATCAACAGACAAATATCCAACAGACTTCTTTACTAAAAATATTCTAATATAGATAAGAACGTATCTTTTTATCTCAGACAAACAAATATAAATTCTACGCATTGCCACTTCCCAAAGATGATAAGCAACGGTATTTAAGCAAGTTTTTAGTATAAGTTACACATTTTATATTAAAAGTTATGGTTTACAGAGATTAGTTGTAGGACGTTTTGTAGGAAGAAATAAAGGAGCGTAATGGAGAATTAGAAAATGAGGAAAATGTTAGGCAGTTTAGATAATTATCTCCATTGTGAGAATAAAAAAATTACAAGAAATTAGTACCACACCTGTCCGGAAAGAAGAGAGAGAGCTATAAACTGGTTCTAAGAAAACAAGCAACGATATTTCAAAGTATAATATTTTTAATTATTATCAATGTTATAATGATGTAGTTTCACAACTCCAGCATAAGACGACAAATACCATGATAGTTGTTATTTTAAAAATTGTTATGAGAACGATCTAGTAAATGACGAATAAATATTGTGTGATACTAAAGCCAAGTTATAGCTGTGGTTTCGTAGTATCTCACTTTTCGTATAAATTTGATATTGTCTTTTAGAGCATATTTCGAAATCTTCCAAAGCTCCATTGCTCATCATATCTTGTAATGAGATGCTGGTTCGGTTAGATATGATATACATCAGTTAAATACGGAACGTTTTTAAAATCACTTCAGTCTGACAACTTATATTTTCTTTTACCAAAGCCCCCAGTGGTACAGCGGTATGTCTGCAGACTTACAACGCTAGAATCCTGGTTTCGTTCCCCATGGTGGGCAGAGCACAGATAGCCCATTGTGTAGCTTTGTGCTTAATTACAAAAAAAAAACAATCTTTTATCAAGTGCAGAACATTGAGAAATTATAATACTAAAACTCAAAAATCATTTTAAAGAGGAAGATGAAATGTATGCCTATACTGGTTGTGGTTTTCAGTTAACATATTTATATCAAATGCGATCGCGGGCTTATTCATTACAGTAGTGAAAATAAAAATTTCCTAAAATCAAGTGTTAAATGTTGAGTTAAAGTTATTAATGTGTGATCTGAAACTTATTATGATTAGGATAAATTTTATGTGTTAAACAAATCTTTCTTTCTTCTAATATAGCTAAATGTATTGTCTGAAACACTTAAAATTGGCTTATAGTTTATTTAAATATTAAAATCATTGAATAGTTTGAGCCCATTACTTTGGTAAATAAACACTCACAGATAAATAGATATTAAACACTTTAAACGTTTTCTTACCTTAAAGTACTTCAGGAACTTTTAGTTAATATTGCCGTTGCAAGCTTAACACTTTACTACTCAACCGTCTTCACGTTTTTCGAAAAAGAGCTACAAACAAAATGAACATAAATTTTTACTGCTGGTCAGCTTTATAATTCAGGATTAGCCAATGGTGACAAAGATTACATCCGCTAAAATTCTAAAGTTCAAAAAGGTTGAAGTATGTGATCGAGTTTCTGTCAGCAGAGGTCAAACAAATGATTGGCCAAAGGGTGGTTCAGAGAAGAAAGGAAACTGGTCACAATGACGTCTTCAGCGTGTACGTGCTTCAAGAAGTGATGTAACAACCAAGCCCTTAAAACCAGTGGACATGACTGTCATAGGTAGTTAACATGAACGTTTTCGAAACTATAATCTTTTGTCACAGTGGTTTATTGATTTTTTAACCTGAAATTTCCACATTCTCTTTGCTGCATAATGAAGAATTAATTCGTTTCTTAAAACAAGCGTCAGAAATTCATGTTATCACGATAACAAATTACTTCTTTTTACCTTCTTATACTTGTTAATTAATCAAATTAAAACTTTTTGGATATATAAAATTTAAGTTTCTAATTAACAATAAAAGATGTAACTTTCTGACGAAACGAAGTATTAACATTTCTTTCTAGCCGCGACATAGCGACTCATAGAATGGCTCAGAGTTTATTTGTTTTGTTTTTTCAAGTACAAATTTTTAACAAATAGTTCCGTCATCTTCTGACCGATTTGAGATCTAGTCACAGTTTTGGACTCAGGGGGACAAACCCTTTCGATTAAAGTATTTGAACACGGGAAGGTCTCATAGATTAATTTACTGTAATCTTGCCTAAACAAATTCAATTTGAGAGTAAGCACGTAAAGATCCTGATGAGTAATATAATTCATTTGGGGATATGCTGCGCCCCATATTTCGGATTGCTGGCGCACAAAATATAGCTAATAAAAAAGTCTCACACATTAATATACTATAATTCTGCCTAAAATTATTTCAAATGCAGTGATTATTGACAAAAGTTTGGGTCCATCAAAATTTAGAAAATGAAAGAAATATTAAATTATACATTTATTTTTCAAAGATAAAATCCATATTGTTAGTTTGTTCATAGTTTCATACAATTTCCTCCCTGAGATTAATAAAACCAGGGGATATTAATATTCC
>NW_013673081.1:31147-32454 GCF_000517525.1 Limulus polyphemus | reverse complement strand
AATTTTGTTTGGGTGTTGTTACCAATAACTCTTCTGAAAATTCCTCGAAAATACCATTATAAATCTTAAATTATTTAAAAAAAGTTATGTTATATAATTACATTATAAGTTTATTTATCGACCGTAACAAGCACAGTAACGTTTAGTTCAAGCTAAACAAATGTAAAAAACGTACGCAGGTTACAGTGTTAATTTATCTCTTTATTGAACTTATCAGTTATGGTTCTATAAAGTATGGCCTGTATGCAAGTGGAGTTACACATTTCGGTGTGTACGATTACAATTCGTTTGTATTATTCTATAAATCTTGTATTTAAGGAAGTACTATTACAATAACGATAACAATTTGACCGCAAATGTTTGACTTTTATTAATATATTATTTCAATGTTCCTTGACACGTACATAGGATACTATATTCCATGTGTAATCCATAAATTTAAGATGTAGCATTTACGTCAAAGCTTGTACAATTCATTATATTATTAATTAATTTGAACTAATGTAAGTTATATGAAGGGCCTCGTTACAATCACGACCCTCTGTACTAAGCTACTAGACAAATACCACTTTCAGGAAGGAATGGTACACTTGTAGCGTATTGTAATACTTGAAAATGTGGTTTATCTGTGCAGTTTGGCATAAAAGTAGTTATAGTCATTGTCCGAGTGATTTTTTTTTAAATTACCGTGGATATAAATAATTTATTCAACTCCCTGAATGAATAGAAATTCTAGCATAAACCAAGTTGCGTACAACAATTACATCATAGAAATATATCGTAAATCTCTCGGAATTTCTCATTTTTCTTATCTAAACGTGAATGTTTCTGGTTCAAAATAAGTTGCTCTTCTTTTTCCTGTTTTAAGAACTAACTGGTTATTTTACTCACCAAGAGACGAACGCTTAGAAATATCGTTTCTAATGATACAATGGCCCAAAAGTTTATTAACTTAAGCGACATTAGGGTCTGATGATGAGACAAGATATACATTTATTTGATGTTACAGGGAGAATATTATCTGAATACATCTACAACCGTAAAGCTTATTTAGAGATAACTTTGGAAACCACTCACTGACACCTAAAAACATTCTAAATGTATCCTATAATTGTGTGTCTATACGAAACAAAATCTACTGATGGGATAGAGTGTGGAACTTATTCAAGGAATATCAGAATAGGTTATTCATTATAACAATACATAGATCTTGTCTGTCCTGAACAAAAGGCGGATATAGGTATATTTTAGTAGAGTTTTGTACAACAACATATTGTTACGTCACCGTTGTTAATTGATTTTCCGTA
>NW_013673081.1:27045-30432 GCF_000517525.1 Limulus polyphemus | reverse complement strand
TACACTTAGACGTTTTAGTATTACTTTCTAAAATCCAAAATTATCAGAATAATTGTCAGCTTATAGTAAAAAAAAATTATATGTTTATCATTTACGCATAAAGCTGCCCGAGAGCTATCTGCGATAAAAGTCTCTAATCTAGAAGTGATAGACTAGAGGGAAGTCAATCGTTTTGGTTACTCTTTAGCAAAGGAAAGTGGGAATATTGACTGTCACATTATAAAAAGTCACAGCTGAAAATACGTTTGGTGACAGGATTCAAGCTCGCCACCGTAGATAGCAAATCGAGTGCCTTAGCCACGAGGCTATGCCAGACGAAAACAAACAAGCTATACACCTACTGCATACATCAGATGAAAGAGTTGCTTATTCATTAGTGTAGTTGTACTGAAAATAAGTATAAATGTGAAGAAAAGAAAATAACAACCAACTGTGTAGATAAATTATACGGTTAATCTACCTCAGTTTTTCTATAACCTTCATCCTTATTTGCTAAAAAATAAAAAAATACTTTTATGTCGTTATATGCTACCATTATGTCTTCAATAAACTGTGATGTCGAGGAGATCGAACCCTTTTCGTAGTTGTTTGAAACACTGATAAAATATTTTCATATTTTCTGGTCGAAAGAGGGAAAGAGAGTTTATTCTCTCAATTTACGATTTTCTGAAAAAAAATCAAAATATTTTTGTCCATTTTCTGTTGCTTCCTTTAAACGTGTGGAAGCAAACAAACAAATGATGAAACATTTAAGAACTTATTCTCCAGAAAATTCGATGACGAGGAACCCACTTTGAGACTAATAATGCTTGGAGACGGCTTGAATTGGGAATGATGAAAAACTTTAATATAAGTTGAATATAACAGCAAATGTACAACGTTGTTATGTTAAACTTAAAATTTTTCTTCATTACCCATTCAAGATGTCTCCAGCACTTGACACGTATTTGTTTGACAGACATAGAACTGGAAGAAACTGTTTCTAAAAATATTTCATAATACCCGTGACTTTCAGTATCTGAAATCGAAGTTATAAAACTGAAAGTGGACCTACTTAACGAGCTTACTTACCTAACAAAGATTGGTTAAAGGTCTGAGTAGCCTAGAAACATAACTTTAGGGTAAACAAGAAGAGGAAGAGAATAACAAAGCTTTGGTAGTTTCACAATCTATAAGTTCCCTGTGGATAAATAGCTTTGATTCTCGGTTGCGATCACAGCTTTGAAAGTGTAGTACATTCATTGCCTTTTGCAAACAAACACAATGTAAAAATAATATAAATTCTAAATCAATTTATATAAAGTTTTTAATCCGAAGCTATACGCTGTTTATCACATTTTTTTCAAAATTCCATGCTATTTAGTTTCACTATTTTCTTTGTGAGATTAATATAATCGTGGGTTATTAGTACCCTTCCTTTCCAGAAAGGAGTAATAAAGCTGTAAAGAAACAAACTTTATGGTTACACGTTTAAAGAAAACAACCATTGATACGGCAAAGTATAATTTTTAAATTTTTTATTATTGCTATTATCACGTAATTTCACAACTTCTTCCGATCAATAGACAACGCTTCACAATAATAATAAATTAGATACTATGATAGTTTATTTTTAATTATCACCAAAATGTAATAAATACTGTACGACATAAACGTTATATTATAACTATTGTTTTCTGGTATCTCATTTTCTGTATCAATATCCAATGGTAACGATAATTACGTTAAAATTCTAAAGGTCATGGAGGTTGAAGAGAATGATCGAGTTGTTGTCAGCAGGGGTGAAGTAGATAATTAGCCAAGAGAAGAATGGATACTGGTCACCATGAAGACTTTAGTGTGCACGTGCTTCCTGAAATAGTGTAACTCTTTCAAACCAGTGGCATGATCGTCAAGGTAGTCAGTATGGTCATTTTCAGCAAGATAATAATAACTGTTCAACAGAGAGAGTGATTGGACGAAACAGTTTGGCTTTTTGATTTGATATCGTGAAGTTTCCTGTTTCTATTTCTTAACAAAAGAGAAATATCAATATAGCTCAAAAACAACTGATTGTGCTTTTAGCTTATATATTTGTCATTAACTGAGATACGAAAATCAAATCGCCAGAGTTTGTATTTGTGACTTATTGTACTAATATCGTTTCCTATGTGATTTTATAAGTTAGATATCAGTTATGGCCAACTTAATCCCAAATCACATTATTTAGCGGTAAAGGAGTTATTTGGAGAATGTAAAAGTGAGATTTAAAGCCAGTTTTTCTATAGCAAGTTTTAGAGAGTGTACAGCGAAATGAAATGATAGATTGATTGATAGTAGCAAAACTTTAGTAATATCCATTTCTAAACACATTATTTACGATTCAATTTATTGTGTTCCACGGACTCAGACTTTTCATCGGTACTTTAGATATATTATGTACTAATCTCTGTTTTTATTTTACTCGAAGTTATTTGTTTCTAGTAGACTTGTATACACTTTATGTGTCTGATATATTTCTTAGACATATTGATAAAAAAGAAAAATGCCCGCCGTCTCAAGTAATTATACACCTCAACATGAAATAAGGCAACATTAAGTCATTTTTGTATATACACTTTCTGTAGTTTTCCACATCTTACAAAAACTAATATTTTGGGGTACTTATTTGATTAATATTTTAACGGTGGCGTTCATTTATAATATTAAAATAATGAAATCACAATTTAAGACATTAAGTTGATTGGTGATTATTAACTTTCTATCACTTCGGAATTGTATATTTTTATTTAGGGTATTACAATTTTTCAAACTACTTCCTATCAACTAGTAGTGGTTTTCATAAAAATCATATACAAGTTAGGTAACAGAAGATAGTATCGAAATTCTTACTCTTGAGAAAACGGTTAGTTTGTCCAAACAGAACTTACGATGATGTCCTATTATGCCATGCGCTAAATGTAACATTTTCTTATAATGTCTTGTACCCTTTGTAAGTACTGAACGACGGATTTCATCAATATATGTTAATGAAATAAAACAATTTGTTCTTAACTAATTAAATATTCTCAGCATGTGTTAATTATCAATAAGCGATGATGATATATAAGCTAATTTTATAGTTCAAAGCTCAAATATAAAAAATTAATAAAGTATTACGTTTACGGATTGATGTTATAATCTAGAGTTAGATTCAATCCGGCGGACAGACTAATCCTTAGGTATAAAACGTATGAACATAACGCTTATCGTCAGATCGTAGAGCTAACAATAATTGTAAACTGTACGATCTGACGAAGAACGTTAGGCTCCAAACGTCTTACTTCTTTTAATAAAATAATGTTACGTCTCCGTTTGTTAATTAACTTTCCGTAACTTCGTTCCGACAAAACTTTAGCGACACAAGTT
>NW_013673081.1:15883-26158 GCF_000517525.1 Limulus polyphemus | reverse complement strand
AGCGAATTTTTGTTTTTCTCAAACAAATACACAACAATTTCTTTCTTTAGAGTTCCCTTTCCGTACAGACGGACTATTAATGGTCCTTGATTTTATTATTCTTACCTAGAAAATTGCATAAAACTAAGAACAAGCCTTCTATATTTTATATAGATTTGGTCTTAAAGAATCTAAAAGTTGGACTTGGTATTTCTTTCATTTTCTATATTGTGATATGTCCAAAATTTAATACGTTCTTTTGTCTGGAAAGTACATTTTTTATTTTAATTGGTTTTCATTAATATATTTTTTAAATCATCCCAATTTCTCTTTGGATTCCTTTGTTCCTATTCTCAAGTATTCTGACCAATAACTATCCTACGAACGATCAATTTACTGCTAAAGCCAAAAAGAATAAGTAAAAATAAGTTCTACTTGTCAATAATATCTGTAATATAACGAATGATCGATATTAACTTTCAGTCGAAGCTAGTTCGTTATGCGTATTTTTAGATCAATAGGACGCAAATCACGAATTTACAACTAGACACGATAAGAAAACCAAATAATATGAAATAATTATAGTATATATTTAGTTTTAAGTTGCCCCTAAATGATTTAAAATTTATCAAATCATGTATTATAAGATCTGACCAAAATTAATCATTGGCGGTATGTTTATATCAGTCACGTATTTAAAATTTACATATAATTAACTGGTGTATAATTTAATTGTTATTATTTCTTCCTACCCATTATAACAGTTGTATAAGTAAAACTTTAAATAGAAGTTAAGTGTTATACGTGGTAGTCAATAGGTTACAAAACAAAAAGATCAACAAGCAAATTTAGCTATAGTGTGACAGATCCTGAATCTATAAAGAAAAAAGATAAAAATCTCAGTAAAAGAGGAACTAATTGTTCCAATTTAAGCCAACCAGTCTTCATCCCTTGAAATTATTTCTATACAAAGGTGTTGGAATATCTAGAAATAGTTTTACTTTTATAATCAAAATTGTTAGACATATTATATGTGTTACTAATTTCACTTTTATTAAGTATGCAAGTATCACTTGTTTTATTCTTTTTAATTGCGTAGTGTATTATGGAAAACAAGTAACCATTTTTGAAAGTATTGGTCGTATAAATTATTATCAATGTAAGTATAATGTAATTTCACAATATCTACCTAATAATCTGGTATGAGGCGTTATATACCTTGATAATTGTTATTTTGAAAATGGCCAATTGAACGACAAATACTATACGACACAAGTATTACTTTATATCTGTTGATTCCTGGTATCCCATTTTCAGTATAAATATCTAATAGTGATGAAGATTAGATCAGCTAAACTTCTATAGGCCATGGAGGTTGAAGAGTGTGATCGAGTTCTTGTCAGCAGGGGTGAAATAATTGTTTGTTTGTAATTAAGCCCAAAGCTACACGATGGGCTATCTGTGTTCTGACCACCATGGGTATCGAAACCCGGATTCTAGCGCTACTGCTGTGCTACTGTGGGACAGGAGTGAAATAAATAATTAGCCAAACGGTGAATAAATGGCCTGAAAGATACTTAACGAAAATAATCACAAGGGATCGAAAGGAAGGATTACATATTGTATTAAGGAGAAAAAAAATTAAAAATTAATTTACCAGCTATCCGTTGAATAGTTAATCGTGATGACATAGTAATATATTATTCAAATACTTAACGTATTTTAGGCCATTAATGATGAGAAAGAAATTTACATCAAACCATGCAAATCTTGAATTAATATTTCATTAATTTTTGCTATAATTTTTAACATAATTTTAAACATTTGGTATGACTATTGAATTTGACACTTATGTATTGTTAACTTAGTATATGGACATAGGACTAAATTAAAGCTATTAAATGTGCTGAAACTTGTGAGATGACATTGGTATGTTCATTGTAGAATACCTTAAAAATGAAATAGTGCATTCTAGTAATTAGAGGATTCGTCTGTTTTACTCATTTATGACATAATGTATTTATGATCAGTTTATTATGAAAAATATATATTAATTAATTTCTAACTTTCTAGTTCTGATCTATAATGGTTGGATAACCTTTTGTCTTATTTTTTTAATAATAATAATAATATTATTATTATTTTATTAATAATAAATCTATCTTGAGAAGCATTTGATCAGGCAAGAAATACACATGGCCTATGTCAGTAGCATAGGAATATCAATCCGTAATCTATAGTTCTCGAAGGTTAAATACATATTTGGAAAATATAACATTTTGCGAATGACATACTGTGACACCGCCTTAAGATTTTTTAACTAAAAGTGATTTTTTTGTTTCAACTTATAGAATTATTTTAGGAATTCCTTTTCGTACTATGCAGTCTTTATTTAATTTTCATGTTAGTAACTATATGACAAAAATGAATCTTAAATTATAACTACTACTGAACAACAAATGTTAAGCTATATAGTGATTGAAATAATTAATAATTTACTGATTTAGTCTCTAATATCTTTATTACAAGATTTTTGCTTATGTTATGCTACAAATAAATGTAGCAAATAAAAAAAAAGAGATTCTGAATATCTGAAACTTACGACGCAGAAAATTATAAAGAATACATACTAAAAGTTAATTGATAGTTATCATTTGGAGCTGTGATTTCTTTATTAGTTGTGATTCTTGTCGGTTTTTTGTTTATTATGTCTTCGGTGGAAAGTGAACGCCTAAACACAATACGATTTTACTGTAAACGTGAATTAGAGTAAAGCTTTGTATATACATATGTATACAAAACTATCGGTCTGAACCTGATGTAGAAACATTCAACTTTTATGGTTTGATTACGTTTAAACACTGAACTAAACAATAAGATAACTGTACTCTTCCAATCACGGGTATTCAACCCCGAATTGTATCGTCGTAAGGTAAGGTTACCTGCGATTCACTGAGGAGCGCAAATATTATCAAAGTTTTCATTCGAACATTTGTTTTTTTCATTTACAGGGCATATTTGTACTCACCTTTAGTATATTAGGCATAAGCTCATTTTGAAATAAAAACAAATGAATAATCAGTAATTGAAAGGTTCTTCTTTAGCCTAACTACATGTACAGCCAGGCTAGGATCATCCATATAAAGATGTGATGTATAGAAAAAATTAAATTATGCGGAATACCTTTGTTTGTTGCACATCGTGATATCTCTGCTTGTCATTCGAAATTTAAAAGTGATATACACTAAACAGAAGGCAGCTTACGACCACCACCCACCCCCACCTCTTGGGCTACTGTATTTGAATACAACCCCACAGCTAAAGGACGACACGTTTGGTGATGGGATTTAAATTAACAAATTACAATTCAAGTATCCTTATCACGAAGATGTTTCAAGCCACGAAAATATGTCAAACAAAGTATTTCAATATTCATTGATAGCTTTTAATTTTATAACAAAGATTCTGCAAAACAAAGAAGCCGTTGGAAATTACTAGAAATATGTTTTAAACACAGACTTCTCATTGTAAAAACATCAACTAATACAATTTTTATATAATTAAAATTTCCAACTTTATAGAATTTTCTTTGTTATACAAAATGATGCACATTGTTAAGAATGTAACTTTTAGTTTCAGAATAGATTTTACCGTCTCTATTGTATAATCAACTTATGCGAATAGAGATAATTTGCAGATGTAGAGGAAGGCTAAAAACTTTGCTTAATGTGAAAAAGAATATTTATATATATATAAGCGTTTAATTGTTAGATCATAGAGAGCATGTATGGAAGAAAATTAACGAAATTTTAAGTGAATAAGACAAAATCATTTTTACCGTCTAGCCATAACATCTAAATACCTTTCATTAATTCCTATTTACACAATTGTAAAGAATGTTTAATAAAATAGTAATTTATACAATATGAGTTAGTTTGTTTGATTTTTTTTTGAATACTTTACTTTACAAGTCTTTAGTACACATCTTCAACAACAAAACCTTATGTATAAGATAAACTGTTCTTAGTATATGTAACTATTATAGAAATAACCCTTCTGCTAATTCGATGACGAGGAACCCACTTTGAGACTAATAATGGCTGGAGACGGCTTAAATGGGTAATGAAGAAAAACTTTAATATAAGCTTAACATGACAGCAAATGTACAACGTTTCGACAAGGTTTTGTCATGTTAAGCTTATATTAAAGTTTTTCTTCATTACCCATTTAAGCCGTCTCCAGCCATTATTAACCCTTCTGCTAGTCAAACCTTTAGCCTTATGTGGCTCAAACGTACACTGTTCCCTAGACAGGAGGTCATTTCTGGAGGTGACCAGTAACCAAGGTCTAGGTTAAAAACAATTGTAGTCTAGAAGATAATTGGTATTAATTCTGGGAATATGTAACATTTCAGATTAAGAATTATCCAGTAGATGCATTCTTTTTGGTAAAACCAGCGGGAGATTTCAAGGAATTTGGACTTATTGACAAAGTGGTTTCCTGTGATAATGTGTACAAGACGGGCATATTGACCACCTATGACAATTACGTCCTGCTGTTTGAAGCTGACACAGTGGCGTACAAGCACGAAAAGTATTTGAACAGTGAAGACCCGAAAAGTTTGCATGAGTAGTTTAATCCCTTCTCCAATTACCCTGCTGTGACAACTTTCCTGATCTCTACTTACTACAATATTTGTCCTCACCCTCTCATTTTAAATCCTTTAGATTTTCAACAGATGTAATACTCGTCACCATTAAGTATTCCTGAGGCATGATACAGAAGGAAATAATCATTTCTGGACAACTAGTTCAAGACTTCTATTCGATGACCACTTGACTCACAAACAGATAAGCCTAAGTGAGATTTTTACGTCGAACACCGAAGGACTTCAAAGTTTTATATATATATAATTTTGAATGTGTATCTGTAACTAAATAAACACTGTTTTCACAGCATATCTCAATATGATATATACTAATTATTAATCACATTATCAATTCAATCATTCTTTATGTATCAAGCGTTCATATGCAAAGAAAAGCCAAAAACTATGCTTTTTATGATTAAATGAAGATATAGCGTAAAGGTGCTTCGCGGGCTTTACGGCATAACCAGGTTACATTAGCCCGGACTCCAGAACAGTTCACCCCCCCTACTGCCGGCGGGCCTGATAAAGGTGAAGAAAACCTTAATTCCTTAGAATGCTAAATTCTGTATTCATAATTCTTATTTTTGGAAACTACAAGCTTTTCTTTAAAATTTCTTCTTCAAACTGCATCTATTCTGCCTTCCTCTTTTTCCTTTTAAAGAGATATGGATGGACTCCGGGAACGAGGACTACAAAGAAAAACATCTCCAAAAACTCACACTCCAGCCATGGTAAACAAGTGTAGCATTTTGCAACAGATGAGACTTCATGAACACATAGATAGTAGGGAAAGCCGTCCACTTGCCCCGAGGACATATTTAGGAAGTCTCCAGAGACAAACGATTGGAAACCGTCGTTCTTGTAAATTTGATGACTTATGGTCGTGAATAAATGATATATTTGTGAAACGTACGATGGTCTTCATTTTCTCCAATCCGTTACTTCTTGTATGAGGGGATGGGGATACCTTTTAAAACTTGATAAAGAAAATATCATTTTGCTGTTTTTGACATTATTCCTTGAAAATATCTCTGTATTTAACATTTTATGCAAATGACTTTCTATGGTGGTATTTAAACTTTAAATAATCGCGATGATCACCAAGTGTAGTTGATTTTCATGAATTGTTCCAATTAGTTTATCAGACTTTCGTCATCTACAACGCACTTACGCACAGATATTTAGTTAGATATATGTTTATATAAGGGTATGATATTCTCGACCATAACAGATATATGTAAATATTCAAAGAACTACAGGTTCGAAACATCGCATCTTTTTATTTATTTTTTTGATACCACACTATAGAGAGAGATCATGTTAATTTTATAATATTAGTTGTAATAGCATATTTTCATTAATACTAGAGACTTTTTTGCGACTGGTTCTGAAACTGCATGATATAATATAACCTGAAACTGAAAGCTTGAAAGTTTCTCCTTCGCTGTTGTTTTCGACTATTGCCTGAACTTCTATTTATATTACTATTCTGAAAAGCTTATTTTCGTTCCTGTTTCTAATGATATCAAGTTTTAATTATTTTATGCGCTGATGAAGCTGTGCCTGATAATAAGAACGGAAATTATCAACTGGAACTGTACTTTCTGTACTCGTAGGTTAACAGCCAGGTCAAAGTTCAGGTGTAGCAGTTCATAATTTTGATTTTCTGACCAGAGAGAGAGATTGCAACCAAACGGTAATAACTGCTACCATAAGGGCTTATGTGTCCCATAGGACCGAATAACGGAGTGCAATTTTGTAGCTTATACGTTAGATTATCAAATAATTCGTTATCGAAGTTGTTCACATCCATCTGTATGTTAGTTCCCTGTAACTCAAGATGGCCTTTCAATATATTCTCAGTTTATTCAATATGAAAGCGACATTCAATAAAAGGCGTGCTTTATCACCACAGTTCTCCTGTTCTAGGAAAAAGATTTCGAATTAGATCGTTAAAATCTCTAAATTGTTTTGTTTACAGTTATACACGTATGTCATTAGGTTACATACAGTTCGTCTGAAGTGATCATACACGTTCTTGTCTTACAGCTTTTAAAACATGTTCTAAATATTCGATGACGAGGAACCTACTTTGAGACAGATAATGGTTGGAGACGGTTTGAATGGGTAATGAAGAGTACTTGATGATGACAAAACCTTGTCGAAACGTTGTGCATTTGCTGTTTTGTTAAACTTATATTAAAGTTTTTCTTCATTAAACATAGATTTTTTTACCCTTTGTGGACACTCATATAACGTCTCAGTAGAGCTCTTCGGCAAAAGCTTCGTGTTGCAAATATAACCTTTTTGTGTAAGTTTTTCGTGTGGGAATGCAAAGCAGCTTTTTTAAAAAGTGTTCTCCACAACATTCTAGAGTCTTCGAACTGTGCTCACGCATTGATGAACAGTGGCGTTTCATATTGTTTTTTCTGTACGTTCCATAGGTACAGAAAACAGAGGAGTATTGCGTCTTTCGACGTGTCAATCCTTTTTCACTCGCACAGTTGTTCTCCATATTAAATTGTTAATTCCTGTTAAAACAAAAAAGAAACTTTCACATTATCTATGTAGATTATAACAATTTACACTTTTAGTGTTTATCAATTCGTTCCAGAAACGGCTTTAGAAGCATATTAATTCTCTGATTATTTAGGTAAAATATGATGGTCATCTTTCGTTATTCGTGCTATTCCTGATGAAGACATCATAAATCTTTGTGTAAAGGGCGCTGGGGATCCATTACGCTCGCAAATATACGCCGTTTAGTATGCTTAGAACACATTTATAAACGTTAAGAAGTAACATATTTCATGAAATACACATTAAACCCATGAAATGTTTTTCTTACGTTAAAATAATTCAGGAGCTTTCTGTGAATATTGCTGTCACAAGCTTAACACTTTACTTCTCTATCCGTCTTCAACTTTTTCAAACGAAAGATACAAACAAAATGAACAGAAATTAGTACTGCTGGTCAGCTTTATACTTCAGGATTACCCAATAGTGAACAAGATTGCATCCGCTGAAACGCTAAAGGTCACAGAGGTTGAAGTTAACGATGGAGTTGCCTTTTGCAGAGGTCAAACAAAATGATTGGCCAAAAGGCGAATGAAGGAAAAAAGGAAACTGGTCACCAGGCATTTTCGGTGTGCACGTGCTTCAAGTGATGTAACAAACAATCTCTTGGAACCAGTGGACAAGATTGTCACAGGTAGCCAATAAGAACAACTGCAAGATTGTGATCGTTCATCACAGTTGAAGCAATATGGGTTGTTCATTTGTTACCCGAAATACACAAACTTCTGAATTTGAGGTTTTACGTCACGCATTGTTAATGTTTATGTCAGTCTTATATATATGATTGTATTCAGATCATCTAATACACAATTTTATACTTTAAGTCATTTATGGAGAACTTACAACTAAACATATTCTAAATTTTATCATATTATTTAAGTTATTTATCGGTCTGGCTGTTAATTCCTGGTTCTCGTTCAGTTGGTTCAAAAATATTTAATGCACTATGGGGTTATTACTAAAAGGTTAATCAATGTTATCTTCTAATCAATGCAAGTTATCTACATTAATTATATTTGCCAATAACATGTGTAAAATAAAAAGAATAATTGAAATTGCTGGAACTGTAGTTAGTTATGTTATGGTTTAGAGAGAAAGTTTCTGGTAGGATTACTCTAGAGTTTGGAACAAAGGAACCTAATGGGGCATTTATTAGACTTAAAAATATATTAATAAAATCGAAACTATAATTATAACTTTCTTGATCGACAACAAAAACTTCAGTTATAGACGAAAGGAAGTATTTGAATTTCCCTAAGAAACTGTCTCATAAGAAAATTATGGATACATCACAGTCTAGAAAGAAATTGTCGAAAAAAGAACAACAAAACACAATTAGACTATCACTCACTTCAAAAACTTTCACGAAGACTTATAATAATGAGAGAATTAAGATTTAGTTTTAGACGTTATATGCTACAATGTTTCATAGTTTTTATTCTATCAATGCGTGGTTATAGGGATCTGTAAAATCCGTATATATTTTACACACATTTTACATAAACACAAACGAGCCTTTACGTTTATGCCTAAATGAAAGCCTGTAAGATGATACATAATAAATGTATAAGGAAACCTAAATTCAGAATATTTTGTCGCTTCGGACATTAAAGTTTTATAACTAAATAGTCTTGGTTTTTCTACTGTCATCAACAAATATAAACTATTATATATTTAGAAACCTGATTTTACACTTTCAGCTAACAGTTGTGGAGTAACTTTCCAACAAGTTATTATTTTAAGAAGATTTTATTTACCAATTTAGAAAAATACATATAGAACACCTATTCAATCTAATCTACACAAAAGTCATTATGTGTCACGTCACGTCACTTTCGATTTCTCTAAATAGGAGGAGTCATAAAAGTCAAAATGCATTTAACCAGATAGAATAGTTCGATTACTGCCTGCCCATTACGCGTTTAGTGGCGGGGGTGCAAGAAGGGCGTGAGAGAGGGGGTTGCCATGAAATCTTGTAAGTATAGTCAGTTTCTGAATTAAGCTATTTTCTGTTATATCACCAACGTTTTTCTTAAAAACAAACTTCTTTAATCAGCTGAAATTCTAAATTAAGAAATGAGCAAATATTTTCACCAGTTTTGTTCTTTATACATTTCATTTTATACTTTCAGTACTTAGACTAACAACAATATTAGGTTATACTTTTGTTGCTAAGCAACAATACATAAAAGCCATTGTTGAACATCGAGTCACCGACACGCACTGGCTTTTCTATATATAACAAGCTGTAAATTTAACTGATTTTTTTTACCAATCATTGTGCTATGAATACGCCACGAATTCATTTCATGAAAGATCTTAATTTTGATTGGCTCACAAAGGAATTTATCGACGTTCGACTGCACTTTTCTGCCTCTTTGTTGGTGAAGTTTGATTTCGCAGATATATTTATTTAAATTAGCTCTGAAATGTGAGGTTAGGGTATACAATAGGGCGGGGGTAGTAGTACTTGCCCAGAAATTTTTGACGAGGAGCATCGAAAGCCAGCACGGGCCCCCATTGAAACATTCTCGCCGGGCTCCCTTTCTCTCTCAAGGAATTCATAAACAAGGACAAATCACAGCAGCAGCTCACAGCATAAGTATAGAAACGTTAATAAAGTAACAACAAATATCTATTAAATCTACAAACTAACAAACGTTTACTTCCTTTTTCACTCTTTTATTATTCAGTTTTGTATATTTAGTTCCCCCTTGTCGAGAATAACTCGTCAACTATTTTTGTGTTATTGTACTACTCTTTGTTTCTTGCTTTCTAATTCTTCTCGCTGTACTAATTTTGAAGGTCATTCATGTAGCATTCAGTGTTGGTTAGGTGGATAATGCTTGGTTTTGGCTAATGAAACAATAACCCTGGCAACACAGTGGCCACTTGACCCAAACTGTGAACACTGCCTGCAAGCAAAAATATATTTCATTTATAGTCAAATATAAAATATATTTATAGTCAAAATTTAGTAATAATTTGAACAATCGCCTAGTTTTTATATTATTGTTGCGTCATCGAGATCACATGACTACAGTGACGCCACGTTTCTAGAACTATCA
>NW_013673081.1:10230-15018 GCF_000517525.1 Limulus polyphemus | reverse complement strand
ACTTTTTGGAAAATAAACATGTTTGTTGTCTTTATTTTATGTGTATTCACTGCATTTATTGTATTGAACAAAATGGTTATGCGGCCCGTGCTCGTCATTCTCTCAGTTATCTGGCCCGCTGTGAAAAACGGATTAGGAGAAGGCGTTTGACCAAGTCAACCACGACTTGTTCATATTGGAAAAGTGCAATATCCCCAAAAGAAGTTAACTGGATTAGAACAATATATAGAGATGTTACAGCGGTGATCAACTTAAATGGGCACTTATCCAGGGAAATACCTGTCAGGTATGGGGTGAGACAGGGTTGTCCTCTGTACCCCACCCTCTTTGTCGTGACAATCGACTGTCTACTCTCTAAGATAGTACGATGTCAGAACATCGAGCGGGTCACCACCCCCGGTAACGAACTCTGTCAGCAAAAGGTAATGGCGCACGCAGATGACGTAACATTAACTTTAGCATCGGAACAGTAAATAACCCAAAGTTTAGAAATTATTACAGTTCAGCCACAGGCGCAAAGGTAAATCACAATAAAACAATAGCTTTCGCAATAGGTAAAAGTAGAGCACACACAAGCATCATCTCAAATGTTTAAATGGACCACAAAACAAATTAAAATATTAGGAATTTGGTACGGCCTCGGAGCCGTTACCAATCTTAACTGGAATATACAGATAAATAAAATAGACGAAACCCTGAACAAGTGAAAAGACAGATCTCTGTCTTTCCTCGCCAAAGCACAAGGAATCAAACAGGTAATCCACCCGAAATTAGTTTATATAGGACAAGTATACTCGCCCTCCGAAAAACACTCAAAAGATATTAATTATAAATCTTCACATTTATATGGTCAGGAATGACCGAACTCTTAAGAAAAGAAACAATAAACCTGTCGATAGAACAAGGAGGCCTGGGTCTACCAGACCTACGAACATATATATATATATAACAGCGCTCTAGACAAAACAAACATGTAACATTCTGGAAATTGAGCATCCGGGAGGAAATTTTCAAAGTATTCTCCTGGATATACACAATAGGCATTTCAAACTCACAACAGGCCAGTCATTAAGAATTTCAGATCCACCCTTTTATTTAGAGTTTCATTTAAGAATAGTACTACCTCAGGTAAGAAAAAATACCGGAAAAAAATAACACAAATGAAAATGCAGGAAAATTATAAAATATTACAAACAGAAATACCACCTAAAGTAAAGAATAACTATCCAAGCGTACCATGGGCGAAAGTCTGAAACAGAGTAAACTCCCGAAGGCTCGAAGCTTCCAGGAGAGATATGTCCTGGAAAATAGCCCACGAAATAATACCAGTAAGGAGCCGATTAGATTCTTTTCACATTACAAGCAGAAAAATATACACATCATGTACAAACATCGAAACAGTAAAACATATAATGTTCGACTGCGTCACAGTGGCAGCAGCCTGGCGAAAGTTTCCCCACATCTTTCACGTGGGATATATCTCACACACAACGGTTCTTTTCTGTCATCCCATACCTGTCATTAAACCTCATGTCTTGTCTTTCCTATACTTATTGGGCGAATTTAAAGCATAAACCTGGGCCGCCAGATGTAGAGTCATCTTCCAGCGTTCCCGAACCGATATCTTCGAAATCGTAAAGAAAGTAAGAGTGACTGTCCGGGCACGAATTAGATCCAGTCAACATCAAGAAGATTTCGAAAAGAAGTGGATCCCCCAAGACTCATCTATTTTCCAGCGAATTGGCGACTCAATCGACCTCAAGTTTTGAGAGTGCTTCTTCTAGCTACCCGTGACTAGTACCCATGGAGACACTACACCGTATCCTGAGAAGTCAGGTGAGATAAAAGGTTGAAGGCCAGTGTGAGAGCTGGAGGGTTGGACCCTGATACAGTGTGTGCTCTTCGTGTTTCTCTCGACAATGAACTCAGGTTCTGTTCTTTTCATTGGAAATGGACCGAAAGTGATACAGTGACTTTACCTACCGTTAATAACCGGGTGATAACCATCTATGTGCAAGTGTATATGTGCTATTCTATCGATCTGATCATTTCCTTTCCAGTTATCTCTAGACAGATTATGAAAACAAGAGGAGAAAAACCTCCAGAACAAAAACAAGACATATACAACTTTCAAAAATCTGCTGTTTACATTCTATATTACAATTGTTACCTGAAATACATAAACTTGAATAGACAAGATTAACGTAGAAATGAATAAATTCAATATGGTAGACCAACTTTTTTTTTTAAACATACTATTGTTTTAAACTATATGTTCTTGGAAATTAAAATCGATCTCGTAGAGGATGAATAACCAAGTTGAAAGGTTTGTCTTGAGCCTGCTGACGATGTCTTAAAGCTGCATTAATGAGTGTTATCTCGAGGGCGTCTCGTGGTGGGTGCATCTGGTCACAGTGAAATCCACAAGCATATATATATATATATATATACACACACACACATGTCTTAAATTCGAATTACTATGCTTTAATATGGCAATTTATATCAAGCTAAACTACTACAGTATTGATACTTTTAAGATTAGATAATGAGCTTTTATATCTGTAGGCCTGTCTGTTTATTTTTCCGAAATATCTGTTTCTCCACCGCGACAAATCGAAACCCGGGTTCTAGCGTTTCAGTCCATAAATCAAAAGCTATTGATAAAAACTAAATTATTAAATAGTTATCAAAATATAGCTAAACAGTTTCAATATAGATAATGTGATGCTAATAAGAAATTTACTTTTGTAATGCATAATTTAACTCACACATATCTAGCGTCTAACCAATTCAGCAAATACAAATACAGTAAGAGATCAATTTATAACAATAAATACTTCTAAAACAATTGGAAATTAAAATAGATCTCGTGGAGGATGAATAACTAAGTTCAGAGGTTTGTCTTGAGCCTGCTGACGATGTCTGAAAGCTGCACGAATAAGTGTTATCACTCGTGGTCAGTGGATCTGGTCATGGTGAAATATGTAGTCTGACTGTTTTTTAAAAACGCTGTTGCATTCAAAACATTTGTAAGGAAAGCACCACAATCGAATGTTTTCGATTGTTAGAGAAATTCTGTCTGTTCCTTTAGTTTCCCTTCTGTTAATATCTTCTGCCATTGTAATTGATGGTTCTTCAGAAATAGACTCTGGTAATTCGGGTGTATATACAATGGATTGATTATTGGATACTTTCCACGATTTATCTTCCTCTTCTCTGGAAGCAAACCCAGAGAAGATGGTGAAGACGTTCCCGATTGTTTGGACACCGAATTCCTTTTTCGATGATTCTTCTCTGGAATTCCGTGGATACGAAACTGATGTCTCTCCAAGCTGCTTTTGTGACTGGAAGCATAAATACAAAGTTCACATGAAAATTCCTTTAAACCATTGTGGACACTCATGTGTCGTCTCAGTAGAGCTCTTCGGCAAAAGCGTCGTGTACACAGGTTGCAACTATAACCTTCTTTATGTAACGTTTTCGTGTGGGAACGCAAAGCAGCTTTATTTAAAAAATGTTCTCCACAACATTCTAGAATCTTCGAACTCTGCTCATGCATCGACAGACAGTTGTTCTCCATATTTTCGATTGTTAAATTCCTGTTAAAATAATAGAGAAACGTTCACATCATCTATGTAAATTATGACAATTTAGGTATTTAATATTTATTAATCCGTTGCAGAAACGTCTTATGATATTAACTCTCTATGATTATTTAGGTAAAATATTCCCGTTTTCGTAACATATCATTTTAGATATTTTTGAAAACTGATTTTTTTTTTTAATACAAATGCTTAAATTACTTATGTTAAAATATTACGCAGACAAATTTCTAGATCGGTGTATATTTTAATGAAATCCACAGCAGCTTAGGCATTTTGTAATCACGGACGACCGTAGTATATTACAGAGGTAGGCAAAATGAGAAAATTATATCAAAGCTATAATTAGAGGAAAGAAAAATTTATAATCCAGATACATTCCGACGTACGTCATTCATACACTGAGACGTATCCAGATCAGCAATTTAAAAAATCTAAGCCAGTAGTACACCACATCCTTAAGAGCATTGGAAAACAAGTTAATAGGGATCAACTTTGGATGCCGGGGACCATTCATAAAGACACTCACAACTAGTATACTCCAGCCATGATATGCAAAGTTAGGTGTATTGTAACTGGTGGGAGTTCATGAATACAAATTTCGTTGACAAAAGCCCTTGTGGACGTTTTCTACGCAATAGTACGCAGCATAGTCAATAAGACATTTTTTATAATGTTCGGAAATTTATAAATGCTAGTTAAAGCTGTAATGAGTAAACAAGAATATAAATTATTAAAACGAATTTCTCACACTTCACTGGCCGAAATATTTCCCCTTCCTTCATTCTATCATTTAATAATGTCTAACTCAAGACCTAGATAGCATTTATTTTTTATTAAGTTCCTTTCTAAGCTTATAGAAAACATATAAGATTAAATATTGAAACCTAACACTTAAAAGACAGGTTATTTACCAGTGACATGGGATCAGGGTTAGCAATTAAAGCACCCGTCTATTGATGAGAAAAAGCTACACAAACTTCAACAATCCAGAAACATAACTTTGCCATTCGATGAATTTATAACCCTCTTTGTGAGAAGAATAGCTTATGCCACTTTAAGAACAAGGGCAGTTAATTTTAAAAGGTAGAATACAAAACACTGGATCGGCTAATTCTAGTACAACACATATTACAGACATACATACATACAAAAACTCCTGGCTCTATTTTTACAAACAAAA
>NW_013673081.1:3999-9540 GCF_000517525.1 Limulus polyphemus | reverse complement strand
GTCTATTTACTTGTGACCACTCAGTGTATAAGGATCTCGGTGACGTAGTGTTGATGCAGATATCAAAAGGGCTTACGTGTTATCTCTTTTGTTCCGTGCTTACGAAATTAACGAATTGAAGTACTGTGTGGTCATACTTTTAATCGTTGAAACTGCGTAACAACTCCGAAACCTCATCCAACCAATCAGAAGCAGAGTGATCATCATCTACAAACTGTAAGTTATGATTTCCAAAGAAAATCCCTCGAAAAAACGAGAAAGACATTAGAATAAAGTTATAGCTATCTTTTAGCAAGGTTAAAAAGAAAATAAACAAGGATTTGAAGTTAAAGGAGATTCACAAGCTTCTAACAATCTCACGAAAAAGATGGTCACAGCCGATCGAAGATTGACCTCAATAACCTTCGCAGAATTTTCTTGCAGTGGAGACTGCGACGTCGGGCAATAATTTCTAAAATTGACCGTCAGTTTGACAACGCTCGACGATAGATTAACTTCTTGGTGTATTTAGCATCCATGTTAATAGGACAATATTCCTCGTTAACCAGCTCTTTCACACAGATTATTCTCATGTTGCATTATGATGTACTATAAAACCGAAATGTAAATTATGGATGTTTTTCAGGATTAATTACCGGATTCTGCAATTGAAAACAATACAAGACGTTTATCAGTTATGTAACCTAGTTGCATATATCGACCACTAGATGGCCGTAAACTCGCATAAGCAAGTAGACAAGCTTTAAATCATAAAGTCAAGTATTTTCAAACATGTTTTAAAGTAGTGCATTGTATTTTTACATTTACCATTTTAAGAATGACGACGAAAGCCATTTCATCATGTTAGCTCCGCTTTTAATTTGTTAATTAAATTAATAGTTGATTATTGGCCACGATAGTTAAAATGGCTGAAAAGGGGATATGAGAAATAGATCAAAGTACAACGTGTAGGTAGGTACCGTACAAATTAAACAATATAAGCACAAATCAACCAATCAATGCTTCCCAAGGGAATAGTCAAAAATAATTTAATAAGTGAAGAGTTAAAAACAGTTTAATTAGTTATGATAGGCTAGGGCCATTTTTCAAAATCAATCATACAATACTTCCCAAAAGAAGAGTCAAAAACAGTTTAATCAGTTATAATAGGCTAGGGCATTTTTCAATAGATTGGATGTTTGTTGATAGACGAGAGTCAACAATGTGGGTACCAAATGTTACTCTGCTAAATGAGGTTAAATACCCGTGGGTGACTGTCTTAACTTGTTAACAAGTGGTAAGTGATAGTAAAAAGATCTAGTCGTCTTAGAAATAGTAGCTAGAAAATTAGACAATTCTTCTGACCCATCTCACAGACTATTATGTTAGACTATCATCAAGCAGAGATAAAATCTAATAATTAAATAGTTGGTCACATCAATTGTCCGGAAGAGATACATTTTTGAAATACTGCATCCCAATAGGATAATTTGACATCAGGTAACCACACAGAAGTTTATTTTTTTGAGAATATTGTTACGTATTAGAACTTCAAATCGTCTGAAATTGAGTTAAATGATAATTTAAATTTAGTAGTTTAATTATACTTTGGATTTAGTAGTTGAGTAAAAGCCGATATATAGTCAGTTTATGATATTTGCCAACAAGATTGATTCACACAGTTTCCTTTTATACAAATATGTTTTAATATACAAACAAGAATACAATTTACAATAACAAATATTACAAATAGTTATTACAAACAATGGTTTATAAACAAAAGTTTCACAAACTTACAAGCAATATAAAGTATTCTTTCTGGTCTGGAACTTCGTTGATGTCTTATCGAGGGTTCACGATGAACGAGTTAATTACGTGTTGATATTGGTACGATTCGCTTAAGAGGAAGCTAGCTAGCTAGCTTTGTCCTTTGTTATTTACCAGCCACACACGCCGAGTTTTCCACGATGAACTTATATGTTTTCGTAAAAGTACTAATGTCCGATGACAATCCACTTAAGTTAAATGATTTGTAATGTTCGAGCGAGTCTGTTATGTATAAAAAGTATAATTATGACAAAAATAAGGAAGTATGATATTCAAGGTCATAGATATTGATATCACACGAGAACCTCATATACTAAAAGTTTCTATTAGAACTGATGATGTTCTGTTTTACAGTGTAACAAGATGGAGATACTTATGCAGTACTATAACTTAACTAAAGACAGCTCTCAACTTGAGCAGAACAATTCGCGAGGTGTAGCAACAAAAAAAAGAACCAAAAGCTTCCCTTCTGTGTGAAACTCTTACGGGATCTTCGTAAGATGAGCATCGCTTTTTATCATATGGTAAATGGTGCAACCTTGCGTAATTTATAAACGTTGAGAAAACTGGACCTCAGGAATGTGATTCGTTTGAGAAGGTAAGTATGAATGTACCACTGGTGTCTTGTTATGTTATTTCTGTGATTCTGGCAGATATGGAATCAACAGCCAAACATCCAACAGACTTCTTGACTAAAAATATTCTAATATAGATAAGAACGTATCTTTTTATCTCAGTCAAACAAATATAAATTTAACTCATTGCCACTTCCCAAAGATGATAAGGAACGGTATTTAAGCAAGTTGTAAGTATAAGTTACACATTTTATACTAAAAGTTATGGTTTACAGTGATTAGTTGTAGGACGTTTTGTAGGAAGAAATTAAGGAACGTAATGGAGAATTAGAAACTGAAGAAAATATTATGCAATTTAGATAATTAATTCCATTGCTAGAAAAATAAAATCACAAAAAATTAGTACCACTCTTGTACGGAAAGAACAAAGAGAGCTATAAACTGGTTCTAACAAAAGAAACAACGATATTTCAAAGTATAATTTTTTAATTATTATCAATGTTACTTTAGTTTGACAACTTATGTTCTTTTACTAAGTGCAGAACATTCAGAAATTCTAACACTAAAACTCAAAAAATCCTTTTAAAGAGGAAGATGATATGTATTCCTATACTGGTTATGGTTTTCTGTTAACATATTTATATCAAATACGATTGTGGCTTAGTCATTACACTAGTGAAATTTAAAATTCCCTAAAATCAAGATAAATACAAATTAAACAATTTAAACGTTTTCTTTACCTTAAAGTACTTCAGGAACTTTTAGTTAATATTGCCGTTGCAAGCTTAACACTTTACTACTCAACGGTCTTCACGTTTTTCGAAAAAGAGCCACAAACAAAATGAACATAAGTTCTTACTGCTAGCCAGCTTTATACTTCAGGATTAGCCAATGGTGACAAAGATTACATCCGCTAAAATTCTAAAGGTCAAAAAGGTTGAAGTATGTGATCGAGTTTCTGTCAGCAGAGGTCAAACAAATGATTGGCCAAAGGGTGGATCAGAGAAGAAAGGAAACTGGTCACCATGACGTCTTCAGCGTGTACGTGCTTAAAGAAGTGATGTAACAACCAAGCCCTTAAAACAAGTGGACATGACTGTCATAGGTAGTTAACATGAACGTTTTCGAAACTATAATCTTTTGTCACAGTGGATTATTGATTTGTTAAGCTGAAATTTCCACATTCTCTTTGCTGCATAATGAAGAATTAATTCGTTTCTTAAAACAAACGTCAGAAAGTCAGCTTATCACGATAACAAATTACTTCTTTTTACCTTCTTATACTTGTTAATTTATCAAATTAAAATTTTTTGGATACATAAATTAACAATAAAAGATGTAACTTTCTGACGAAACGAAGTATTAAGATTTCTTTCTAGCCGCGGCATAGCAACTCATAGAATGGCTCAGAGTTTATTTGTTTGTTTTTTCAAGTACAAATTTTTAACAAATAGTTCCGTCATCTTCTTACCGATTTGAGATCTAATCACAGTTTTGGACTCAGGAGATCAAACCCTTTCGGTTAAAGTATTTGAACACGCGATGGTCTCATAGATTAATTTACTCTAATCGTGCCTAAAAAATTCAATTTGAGGGTAAGCTCGTAAAGATCCAGATGAGTAATATAATTTATTCGGGAATATGCGCGCCCTATGTTTGGGATTGCTGATGCACAAAATATAGTTAATAAAAAGGGGAAAAAAGGGTCTCATATGTTTTGTATTCTGATTTTTCAAGACCGCAACTGTGGATTTGGGACATTGTGAAATGGAATCGGGGCGCGGTCCCCGTGAGCCAGCGTCTAGTGACGACTCTGAAACGAAGTCTTCACAATATCTATTATTCAATTTGTTGTGTATCACGGACTTAAACTTTTCATCCGTATTATTGTGATGGATTTGTTATTATATATTTATTTTAATATCGATGTTTGCTTCAATGAAATTTATATTTACAAATGTACATAACTTATACAGTTAAATATATATTACAAAAATCCCGCCTATTCTGGAAATTTGTAGAAGATTATCTAATATAAAAATCAAAAATATATGTATATACCTATATGTTGAATGTAGCTTTGTACTATTACGTAATATGAATTTTCAAGAATCTCTCAACACGCCTATAAATACAACCAACGCGACGAAAAAAAAAAGAATATCTGTTATTTCTTTGCTACGGTCAGTGTACTATAAACTTCGGAAGCTGTAACTGAGATTGTTATAACGCTTATCAATCGGAAAATTCAGATATTTGACCAGGAGCATTTACAAAAAAACAGCACAGTTTTGTTATTAAAAAGTACTTAGAGGGATCCTTCTGCAGTTATTTATAGTTGTTTAGTTGTTTCATTTGGGATTTTGTTAAATGATTTAAACGTATAATAATTTAATCTATATTTAGTATATATAATCTTATTGTTATATAGATTTACATATACTTACATGAAGTAACTATTTAGATTTTCCCACCAAAATAAAACCTCAATAGAAATGTGAATAAATTAATTGTATCTGCATTTTTTTTTATTTTGTTTTTCTAATCTATAGTAATCATGTATCTAAATTCCGAATTAAATTTGGAAAAAGACTGGCTAAAATAACCTCTTTGTGAAAAACAACGATTTTTAGAACTGTTCTAAAGTGTACATTATCATTAGAGAACTTTATTTTATACAAAAATTAGATATTATTAGTAGTAATTATATTTCATTTCAACGATTAAAAACATTTCTTGGAATAATAATTTATCTTTCGTATTAGGTCTACTCATAGTTGTGATATCATATTAATTTCAAACATTTGTAACTATCACTTACACTATGTTTTTGTTTGTAATAATAGAGCCAGGAATTTTTGTATATATGAATGTCTGTAATATGTGTTGTACTAGAATTAGCCGATCCAGTGTTTTGTATTCTACCTTTTAAAATTAACTGCCCTTGTTCTTAAAGTGGCATAAGCTATTCTTCTCACAAAGAGGGTTATAAATTCATCGAATGGCAAAGTTATGTTTCTGGATTGTTGAAGTTTGTGGCGCTTTTCTCATCAGTAGGCGGATGCTTTAATTGCTAACCCTGATCCCATGTCACTGGTAAATAACCTGATCCCTCATTGTCTTTTAAGTGTTAGGTTTCAATATTTAACCTTGTATGTTT
>NW_013673081.1:0-3553 GCF_000517525.1 Limulus polyphemus | reverse complement strand
CGGTGTATTTTACTACTTCTTCAACTTTTAATCTACCTCAAGTTTTCTATAACCTTCATTTTAATTTGCAAAGAAGAGTCAAATTTACTTTAATGTCGTTATATGTTACGATTACATCTTCAACAAACGGCGATGTCGAACCCCATTTCGTAATTGTTTGAAACACTGACAAAAATGTTCACATTTTCCGGTCGATAGAGGGAAAAAGACTTTATTATCTCATTTTAAGATTTTCTGAAAAAAAATCATAATATTTTTTTGTCCATTTTCTGTTGCTTCCTTTCAACATACGGAAGCAAACAAACAAATGATGAAACATTTAAGAACTTATTCTCCAGCAAATTCAATAACGAGGAACCCAATTTGAGATTAATAATGCTTAGAGACGGCTTGAATGGGGAATGAAGAAAAATTTAATATTAGTTGACCATTCAACTCCAGAACTTGACACGTATATGTTTGACGGACTTAGAATTGGAAGGAACTGTTGCTAAAGGTATTCCATAATACCCGTGACTTTAAGTATCGGTAATTGAACTTATAAACCTGAAAGTGGACTTACTTAACGAGCTTACTTATCTACCAAAGATTTGTTAAAAGTCTGAGTAGCCAAAAAACATAAGGTTTGGGTAAACAAACACAACGTAAAAATAATATAAATTCTAACTCAATTTTAATAAAGTTTTTAATCCGAAGCTATACGCTGTTTATCACATTTTTTTCTAAATCCCATGCAATTTAGTTACACTATTTTCTTTGTGAGATTAATATAATCGTCAGGTATTAGTACCCCTCCTCTCCGGAAAGGAGTAATAAAGCTAAAAAGAAACAATCTGTAAGGTTACAAGTTTAAAGAAAACCAGCATTGATACGGCAAAGTATTACTTAAAACATTTTTCATTATTGTTATTATCACGTAATTTCACAACTTCTTCCGATCAATAGACAACGCTTCACAATAATAATAAATTAGATACTATGATAGTTTTTTTTTTCAAATTATCAACAAAATGTAATAAATACTGTACGACATAAACGTTATATTATAACTATTATTTTCTGGTATTTGATTTTCTGTATAAACATCCAATTGTGACAAAAATTACGTTAAAATTCTAAAGGGCACGGGAGTTGAAGAGAGTGATCGAGTTGTTGTCAGCAGGGGTGAAGTAGATAATTAGCCAAGAGAAGAAAGGATACTGGTCACCATGAAGACTTTAGTGTGCACGTGCTTCGTGAAATAGTGTAACTCTTTCAAACCCGGGGGCATGATCGTCAAGGTAGTCAGTATGGTCATTATCAGCAAGACAATAATAACTGTTCATCAGAGAGAGTGATTGGACGAAACATTTTGGCTTTTTGATTTGAAATCGTGAAGTTTCCTGTTTCTATTTCTTAACAAAAGAAAAATATCAACACAGCTCAAAAACAACTGATTGTGCTTTTAGCTTATATATTTGTCATTGACTGAGATACGAAAATCAATTCGTCAGAATTTGTGTTTGTGACTTATTGCACTAATATCGTTTCCTATGTGATTTTATTCAGTTTATATCAGTTATGGCCAACTTAATCCCAAAACACATTATCTAGCTGTATAGGAGTTATTTGGAGAATGTTAATGTTAATGTAAATGTTAATCCAGCTGAAAGTTACTGTTAATATTTGAGATTTAGAGCCAATTTATCTATAGCAAGTTTTAGAGAGTGTAAAGAAAAATGAAATGATAAACTGATTGATAGTAGCAAAACATTAGTAATATACATGTAATAGAATATATATATATAATTCCAACTACATTTACGTGAAAGTACAAATATGTTTTGCAGTATGAGAACAATAACAGGATATTGGAGAGATTATGTAGAAAAAGAATGGTTGTTGTCAAAAGTATTCTCTATGTTTTTGTCAGAATGTAGTTTTATATTTTTTGTAATTCCAAGATGTGTGTTTTTAAAACGTTTAGCCATGCTGGGGAAGCATATTTGATAACTATATGTGTATATATATGTTTAGGAAATCTTAATAATGTTGTCTATCCATGTACCTCCGTGATTTCCATATGTACCACTAATTAGACTAGCTCTTTACCAAGCTTTTCTTCTCATACTCATATGTTAGTCCTAGGAATTTAGCTGATGTTGTTACCTTGAAAAATAAGGTTCCATCTAAATATAGTTCAGGATTGGTGCTGCTTGTTAGTTTGATGAAAAGTATTACTTTGGCTTTTAAAGCAAGTACTTTGATTCCCCATTTATTACAGAATTATTCTATTTCGTTTACTAATGATTGAAGCTGTTGTTGGATTTGTGGAAGTCTTTTAAATTTCAATATCATCTGTGAACTGTAAACAGTAGCTTGAATTTGGACCTTTAAGGAACATGTTACTGACATACATGACAAAAAATTATATGGCTAACTACTTCTTCTTGGGGAGCGCCTGCTTCAGAAGGGAAATACTCTGAAAGGGAGCCCTCCACATTTATTCTTATCTTCCTATTAACTAGAAAGTTTGATGACTAATTGTATTCTCTGAATTATTCGTTGATTTTCTTTTCTTTGGTAATGTCTTCACAGTGGTTCGGTGGTAAGTCTGAGGACTCACACCACTACACACTTGGATTCGATACTCTTGGTAAGCATATTAGAAATAGCCCACTGGCCAGCTTTGTGCTTAACAATAAAAAAACAAACCGTTGGGAACATAAGAATACTTGCTTGCTTCCAAGTGACTGGTATACAGCCTGATTGTAGTGATAAGTCAAACGAAACTGTGACAGTTTCTGAGGCTCTCTTTGAGTAATATGTTTTCTTCTCCTGGTGCATAATTTTTCATGTATCTTGCTGTTGTCTGTAACGTGATAGGTTGGTTTAATGATTGTGAAGCTATGTCACACTCTTCTTGTTTGTTACTTTCTGAAGAGTTGTGTTTTTTTTTGTGAATGATATATATATATGAGTGTTTATTATGTTCGATGTAGATATTTGTTTTATGTTGTAAGTTATTGTCCATTTTATGGTCATTGTGCTTAAAATCAATATATAAACTCTGAAATGTTTTAAATTGAATTTATACTTCAAAATTTAATTTTAATTAAAAGTAAAATTGTACTAAATAAATGAATTTTAAACTGCTCAACTGGGTATATGATCGATTTGGAGAAAGAACTGACAACAATTAATTAGAATGAAAAAAATAATAGTAGTGTTTGTTTGTAATTAAGCACAAAGCAACACAATGGGCTAACTGTGCTTTGCCCACAACGGGTATTGAAACCCGGATTTTAGCGTTGAAAGTCCGCAGACATTCCGCTGTGCCACTGGGGGGTTAATTGTAGTGCCCCAACTATTTAGGTGATATAATGTTCATTGATATGTAATATCCAAATAGCAACCAAAGTGTTGTAAAGCTCTTATTGCAAAACATATAAATAATTTTTTTTTGAGAAATTGTTATTTTTAGAGCCGCTGTTTGAAAATATATACACAACTTCGCCAAAGTCTATAAGCGTTAAATTGCATAAAAGTATCGCCGTACACTTTGTCACCTATT
>NW_013673080.1:36307-38243 GCF_000517525.1 Limulus polyphemus | reverse complement strand
ATAAAGCAGTTTTTCCCTGTATCCTGGCGAGCATCTAAATAGGACACAGCATCACCCACAAGTAGTGCTGTGCTCCTATTGGCTGCTTAGAGGCAAGTTTTGGACTGTTCCAGCACCACACCCAAAAAACCCTCAGGCGATTGGTCATGGTCAACTACTGTTACCTGACTGCCTACTTGCCTGTACTGCTACACCCATGTCCTGTAACTGATACTGCTTCAAAGCACCGGGATGATTCATAAAATCTAAACTTTTCTGTAGCTTCTATAGTGCTACAGAATCGAGGACAACACCCTCTATCCTGTCCTTGTACTTTATCTTGCATGTGCAGAACAGTGGTGATTAACGAGGTGGTTGACTGCCTCTACTGTAACCTCGGCCACTAACTTCTATACTCATTTGTATGCTGTGCTATCACTTACTTGCTCTAGCCTCGTGTTTGTTACTTACAGTCGTTCTAAACTTATTCTAGCCTCGTATCTGTCACTGACTGCAGTTATAAAAAAAAACGGTTTCTAGCCCTGTGCTTGATACTTATCTTTCAAGGCTTATTTTTCATGCTATGCTACACAAGCCTCTCCTTGTCTTTAGTTTTTTATATGTCCTTCGAGTCGTTGACTCGTTATTTGTCCTTCGACCTATTCATTCTCTTTCTATCTCTCTTCTGTTTCTTAACTTTTCTAAGTTTTCTAATATAACTTCGTTAATTCTATTTAAATTCACAGAAGCAATGGATGAAATTTCCACAGAAATTTCCCTTTGCTTCACATATCTGGCAACAAGCTTGAAGGGACAACCACTGGAAATACTTGGACAGTTGACAGCAGTCAACAGACACAACTATAGAGCATTGGTGTCGGCTCTAGAACTCAGGTACGGAACCCAGAATCAGTCAGAAGTCTACAGGGCCAGGTTCAGGACGAGAGTCCGTGCTAAAGGGGAGAGCCTGCAAGAGCTGGCACAGAACTTGGAGAGCATGACACACAAGGCCTACCCTACTGCACCACCCGATCTCCTCAAGTTGTTGCTGAGGGATCAGTTTGTAGATGCCTTGGACAGTCCACAACTTAAGATACAAGTGAAGCAAGCACACCCCTCTACCATGCAGGATGCAATGGCCAGAGCTCTCGAATTTGAATCCTACGTTAAGTCCAGCACAGAGGTACCGAGGTTGGTACAGTCATCTAGATTCAAAGCCAGAAAAGGTCAGCTTTCAGAGAAGTTTGAGAGACTTTGCTGGCACTGTAACAAACTTGGGTACAAGAGAGCTCAGTGCTGGCAACTTTAACACAGGGGAGACGATACAGCAGTAAAGGCTGTTACCAAGAAAGGCTGTTGGAACTGTGGGGAGCAAGGACATCTGAGGAGCCAGTGTAAGAAAAATACCACCAATAAGTCAGCTTCGGGAAACTAGTAGTGGTTGGTGCTAAGGGACGCCCACCAACCTCCATGGTGAAAGTCCCAACAGCTAAGTGTATAATGGCAAGTACACATAGTATCTATGTGACAGGGAAGCTGGATGGCCAAAGGTGCAACTTTGTCATACATTCTGCATCTCAGCAGACCCTTGTGAGCATCAAGGTGCTGGATAACAAAGGAGAACCAGAAGCTGTACAAAAGCTCTGTGGTGTGACAGGACATTCTGCAAGGTTGTGGGGACCAGTGTGGGTAACTATCGAGCTGATGGGCATGAAAAGCAGACAGAAAGTATACTTGGCTGACATTGAAGACCAATGCATATTAGGATTGGACCATCTACTACCAAGGAAGTGTGTAGTTAATTTCGATAAAATGACGATTGGAAACAACAAAGTCCAGACTCCAGTAAGTATGGCTACATCCGTTGATCTGCATATCACAGCACTTAAATCAACTACAATACCCCCGATGTCAGAGAAGATAATTTGGGGAAGGATAAAATAACATCCCTATGGAC
>NW_013673080.1:18640-35392 GCF_000517525.1 Limulus polyphemus | reverse complement strand
ACTTGTGTTCGTTAAACATCATATGTAGGCCCGGCATGGCCAGGTGATTAGGGCACTCGACTCGCAATCTGCGGGTCGCGGGTTCGAATCCCCGTCACACCAAAACCTTTCAGCCGTGGGGGCGTTATAATGTGACGGTCAATCCCACTATTCGTTGGTAAAAGAGTAGCACAAGAGTTGGCGGTGGGTGGTGATGACTAGCTGCCTTTCCTATAGTCTTACACAGCTAAATTAGGGACGGCTAGCGCAGATAGCCCTCGTGTAGCTTTGCGCGAAATTCATAACAAACAAACAAACATCATATGTAACTCTAACTGAAATAGACAAAATTTCTGAAAGTTGATGTTAAGATAAATACAGGGAAAGTTATTTTTTCAGTGATACCCCATTCAGTGCTATACTTACTTTTGTAGTTAGATCAAAGTGATTGTAAATGTAAATAGATCAGCATAGATACAATTTTTTCATTAGTTTGGGGAATCAGATTGTTTTGCTAATTATTGTATGAAAATTTCAGGAACAGATGAAAAGGCTATAATTAATATATTAGCCAGACGTGTTAATGCACAACGACAGCAAATTGCTTTGCATTTCAAAACACAATTTGGAAAGGTATGTCAAAGTAAAAACATGTAACTGAAGCAAGCTACAGTATTTTTGTTTTTGTAAGGCCTAGGTTTTGCAAGTGAATGTTTAATCATCCTATCTTGCGTATTGTAATTAACAGAAAACTGACCTTCTACGTTATGATTTCGTTTTTGAAAAATGGGTATCTGTAGTTAGCTAACTTGTTAAAAATAAGTGTTAAAGTAATTGCAGTGAGTGTTTGTTATTAGTCTACTGTTTCAAACTCTTATATAACTATGCTGTTTGATGAGCAATGTCATTAACAGCCTTGATAAGAGATCATTTTCAGATAGGCTGTTGTTTAACATGATATGTACTGAAGCTAGTATTATAATAATGCATGCAGAATGCAATCACAGTGGGATTTCTCTAACACTTATCCAGGGCTATATTGTGGGTAGTGCGAGCAGAGTGTTCGTGCAGAGTGCCAACTCAGATGGAGGTGCCAATTGTCTGATTAACTAACAAAGTGAACTAATGTGCACTTATCAATTGTGACAGCAACATGGGCTAAAGTTTTGTGAATTATTAATGACAGCCAATCACAATTTTAATACTGATAAAGTATTCTAAGAAATTTTTGTATTAACGTATGTATATATAGGAAAATTTAACTCCATTTTTTGTGTAATTTCATATTGCTTGTGCATTACTCTTCTTCCCATTCTTAATGCAGTGCATGTACCAAAAATGTATTGATTCACATTAATAAAGCATGTTGCTAGATGAAGTTAAGTATATATATATGTATGTATATATATTATATCTTTATTATGTACAGAATATTTGTCTGGCTGAATCTGTATTGGTGAAAAATATCCAGCTCAGTCACTCTCTCTTGGTAGACACTTTATTTGTATATCAATTAAATCTTTTAATAGTTTCTGTAAAAAATTTGTAATTAGTTTTGTTTAATGCATTATTTTTTTACTATCAACAGGTTAAGCATTTACTAAACATGATGAAACTTCTTACAGGACTTAATTCATGATCTCAAGAGTGAGTTAAGTGGGAAGCTTGAAGATGTAATTTTGGCTCTTATGACTCCTTTGCCAGTCTATTTAGCTTCAGAATTACACCGAGCTATTTCTGGAGTTGGCACAAATGAAGACACTCTGATTGAGATCCTTTGTACAAGAAACAATCATGATATTCAAGAGATAACAGAAGCATACAAGAAAAGTAAGTTTGTTTATTAAATTATCATGAAACAATCAAAGTCTCAAGTAAATGGCTTATTCAGCAGAGATTTAAAAAAATAACTAACTTATAATTATCTATGATTTCTTTTTATGTCATCCTACAACACTGAAAAACTAAAATACATTTAGTCCAGCCCCACAGTGGTATGTCTGTGGACTTACAATGCTGTGATACCTGTGATGGGCAGAGCACAGATAGCCCATTGTGCAGCTTTGTGCTTAACTAACAAACAACAACAACAACATTTAGCCCAGATATTGAAAAAATGTTTTATACCATTACCCTCATAAATAGGTATTGATTGAAATTATTATAGTAGTAATAAACACATTGAGAATGTTCTTTAAGATTAGTAACCAAATAACATACTGAGTTTATTAACCTTTTATACTTAACACAATAAAGCTTTTGACATTAAGTGAATTAGTTATGTACAAAGTAATCTGCACTAATTTGCCATTTTGTTAGAACCACACACACACACACATTTGTAGAGAACTCTTGTTTTTGGATGTAAAGAATAGACTGACCATGTAATGGATCTATCGTATGATTAATCTGCAAAATCACAAGTAAGAGCAAGGATTTTCCTGGCTTTTCTAGGAGCCTGTTACCAGATGACAATGTAGTTGAAGCATTGTTACCAAAAACTATTTCTCTGACCAGCCAGCCACAGACATCTGTCATCAGAGACTGTCAAAGTAGCAATTGAAATAAACAAAAACAGTGGTTTGAAACCACTGGTGAGAAACAAAATAAAAATTACTGGACAAACTTTTAAAGTGCAATAGACATTAAACCATGTCCCAGTTAACCTATAATCAGGGTCTGACTGAACATACAAAGGATATTACAAAGACATTTTTTGTTGTAGCTGAAAATCACTCCAAAAATCTATATATATATATATATATCAGGTATAAACAAGAAAGCATGGTTTCAGTGATGTCAAGTGTGTAAACTGTGTATGATAAATAATTGAGTGTGTGATATAGTATAAGTTGGATTTTACGCTTTTCTGAAATGATGGTACATCAAAAATATAGATAAAACCAGGTGAGGCATTTGACCCTACTTGTATTGTTTCAACAGTACAAAGTACTGTAGTTGGTACAATAATATGAGAAAACTCTTGTGGTAGGATTGGATCTATTGATTGCTTTAGAAAAGCAAATAATATTTAATGTATACCTGAACACTGTTGATACGTATGTTCATCAGCATGAAAATTCTGATGAACAAAAGCTATTATAAGATGATATGCAACAATTTATGTCTTTTATGTTATTTCATGTATGAAATTAGTTTATAGAGTGTGAAATTATCATCAATCATCTTTTGGACACTGTATTTAGTAGTTCTTCAGTCAACTGAGCATCATCATTAGGAGCTATAATGTTGCATTTACCACTGTGATTTCTTGCTGACATCTTTGATCAAGTTACTGGCCATATTCCTCAATGAATGGGCTAGAACAGATATGGAATTTTTGGAATGAACTAAATTTTCTTAAAGTGACAAAATATGTCTGCAGAATAATGGAAATTCAATGATACATACATTACAAAGTAATTCTGAGTAACTGAATTTGTGAGAAAGGAATATAGAGGCTGGACACAGTTTTACAAAAATACAATGAAGAATCTTACATAATTAAAAACAAAAACCTTTAACATAAGTAACAATTAGAATGTAATGTAATGTAAAACAAAAAACAAATTTCAATATGCTGCTACCTCACCATACAGACTTTTTAACAATGAATTATCATTTAGAGATTACATCATAATAAAAGATCTTCACCAAAGAGTAGTTAGTAATAGTCATATATTACACACAAAAACCTCTTTAACAAAGAAGATATACATGAAATTCTCTAACACCAACAACACTGCAACATGACAAATCCTCATAGGTCAGTGATGTTTATCGATGTACAGTGCTACAATCCAGGGTTTAATTCCGTACAGTAAACAGAGTGCAGGTAGCCCCTTGTGTAGCTTTGTGCTAAAACAATAACATCAGCAGCATAACAATATACCATTTGACACTGATATGTCAGTAATCAAGTCATAATAATAAAAAACATTTTTGTAACATTTAAAATAAATGGGAAACAATACTCTTTAATTCAGATTACAAAAATTACACAATAATCACCCTTTTTCAATAAAATTTCATATACTACACTGTGGAACAAAATCAAGGATAGTAAACAAAATGAATCTTTCAATATAGTGTTTTAAGTTAGTTAAATTATTATAAAATATACATTAAAACACAAAATAAAATCCTTTCAATACATATACAGTTAACACAACCTTTTAAGAGCATCACAAAATCCAAAATATAATTAAGTAATCCCTTTAAATGACAATAATAATAATTAACAAAAATGCACAAGAGAAATTTAATGTCCTAAATATATGGTACTAAACAATTCACACATACATAACAAAGATACATCTACAATCAGATAAAATTATTATATTAAGGTATATGTAGCAGTGAACAGTAGCATTTTTCTAGTACTCAGCTTTACCTTGAGATTACTTTAGCTCCAGGAAGGTCTTTTTTTTTTTGGGCTATAGAATGTAGGTGATCCCACCAGAGGTGAGCAAACATTTGGTGACATCTTCTAGTTATAATGAGATATCCCCTGATGGGACACCTCAGAAGAAACTTTCAACACATTAACATCTGCTTTGACTTCTGCTTCACTAGAGGTGGTGCTTTCTTCTGGTGAGGGCATGAGTTCCACAGATGGATCTGTGACAAACTGGGGTTATGTAAGCCTAGAAGACATCAAAGACAACCGACCAACTGATTTGGCCAGATTCCTTATATCTGATAGATCATCAGCAAAACATCTTTATCCATGGGTTCTAGTGAGTCTTCACATTAGTAGCAAAATCCTGTTCAGAAATCCTGAGCATATTGGTGGTTGTCAAAACTTCCTTCCATGATGCAGCTTGATCAAAATTTGGAGGCTTCAAAACACAAGAACAAGAAACATTATTGACTAGTTGAAGAGCAAGATAGTCAGAATGGTCAAACATTTGATCTTAAATGGCAGAAGTCCAGATTGAAAATGCAAGATCAAATAAACTGTGATTTTCTGAAGGTCACCTAGGGGTTTATGTTGTAAAGTGGGTGGTGCTGCCTGGTTACAACCATACTCTTCTTTAAATCAACCTTTAAAGACAGTGTCAAAATAAATTAACTTTGTAAAGTGATATTTCTATGTGCTTCACTTGTACTTATGCTTTATATCACCCTTAAAAAATATATTCTAACACCTGTGAAATTTTTGGTCCCCCAGGCTTAATTGGGTTTCCACTTGACAAATACCTATAGATGAGCTTCCCTATGTTGCCATTTCTGGGGTATTAACCAACACAGCTTACCCTCTAACTCAGACACAGTAATACTGGCAGCAGGTTATCAAAGTGACTGATGCAGTCTTGCAGACATCCCATGAGAAAGCATGGTCGGGTCAACCAAAATTTATTTTTATAGAATACATTCAGTTGCAAGTATGAAGTATGGCTTAAACTAACCTTATGAATATTAAACCCATCATATCTTGACTGTAATCAAAACTTTGAAGGCAGGTCCATCATCTCTTGATTTTGACTTTCCTCCCCCTAGAAAAATTCCTGTGGATGCCCATGGTGGTGAGAAAATTCTTTAGCATTTATATGTTGTGGGCCTGGATGGTGCTGTATAACTAAATCATACTTCTGCATTGCTGTTATCCAGTGTGCAATGATTAATTCTTGATTAAGTCCATTAACCATTTCGACAATGCATATTCTACCCAGTTGGTAAAATTTTTTGCATACAAGTGTTGGTGATAATGTTTTATGAACCCTATAACTGCAAGAAGGTTTTTCTTCATTACACATTATCTGCATTCCAGAGCCATAAGTGTATGACTTACATACATAATTATATGTTCTACTCTGTCCTGCTAACACTGCTCATGTTCCACTATCACTGGCATAAGTGTCTAAAATGAACCCAGAATCCTGTCGTGGAGTTCCTACTAAAGCATACTTCAGGAACTCAAATACTTGCTGCCATTCCTCACTTAACCTAAAATGTGTCTTGACTTTAGTGATGCGGTGATCTTAGAGCATTTTGCCACAAAACAACAATAGTACAATGTGAAACCAAGCAAACTACAGATTTCTCATTTGGTCATAGGTTCAGACCAATCTTTCACTGCTGCTATTTTAGCAGGATCCATAGAAATTCCATCTCTATGTACAATTTTACCAGTAAATTCCACTTCTATGCACATGAACACATTTTCCTGATTTCAGTTTCAAGCCTGAAGTTTTTATCCACTGCAATACCATTTATACAGGTTCTCAGCTGCAGACTCAAATGTGTGATAAAACACTAAGATGTTGTCAACGTAAACCAAGCACTTCTCCCATCATAGCCCCTTCAGTGTAAGCTCCATTAGCCTCTCAAAAGTGATGGACATATTACATAGGCCAAATGGCATGATGCAAAACTCATAAAAAAAGCCATCTCTCATGCTGAGAGCAGCCTTAGGTCTGCTCTCATTATCCAGCTCAACTTTCCAGTATCCAGATGTCAGGGCTAACATGATGAACCACTGAGCCTATTTCAATGTAACCCAGACATTAATTTGTTTGTGGTAGTGGAACAGCATCACTATGAGTCTAAAATCAACACAAAACCTGTATGTATCTTCCTGTTTTCTTACAATCACTATTGGAGATGACCATGCACTCTATGTATGATTCCATCCTTTAACACCCAATGTACCTCAGCACTGACCACATCTCTAGTGTTTCAGGGAAGCTTGCATAGTGGTTGTTTAATTGGATGTGCATTACCTGATATGATGCTGTGTGCTTGTTGTTTAACACAAATGACCATCTGTTCCTTCAAATACATCAGCATATTCAGCCAACAAATCATAGAGTTGCTGTCACTATGTTGAATCTAGATTATTTGCACAATCATCAGCTAGTGATCTTAGACTTGTTGGTAACCATGTACTTGGTTTTGGATGTAGCAAAACAGACACAACCCTTGCATTATTTCTAGCCTTGGTTAATTCCACTTTAGTCATCGTGCTGATGACCATTCCAGAAGGAATCTGGGTTACTGATCACGCATAACTTAAGAACACCAGGACGTCATCCCTTCTCAGACAGATAGATGCCTGAGCTAACACTGCTTTGAATAGGAAACAGTACATTTCATGCATGGGCTCTATTATTGTATTACATGCCAACAACTCACTAGACTTTGTCCATAGTAAACCATGGAGCACCACTTGTGACTTCCTCACATGGAAGTACTTTGAGTTTCTCACCAATATACCATTGTGTATTTCACTGTTCCTGTACCTGGTCTGGCTGGCATGAGATAACTCCCACAGAACATCAAATTACTGGTTGCACAGGCAAAACTGACCAATAAGATTTACAGTATGTCCATTCCAAGGATGCTAATGCTAGAGCTAAGGCAGTTGACAACTACTTTCATTTTGAGTTCCCTGAGTAATGGAATTCTTGAAAAGGAAATAAAGAAACTGGACACAATAGTAAGAAAATACAATAACAATATTTATTCCATATGCATACTTGCTTTTGGACCTATTTTCTTTCCAAATTAACTGCCTTGGTTGAGATCTTATTTCAGACTTTCTACACCTTACATTACTTATGTAAATCTTTAACATCAAGATTTACCTAAAATGACTAGCACTACCCACATAACTAGTCATTCCTGTTCAACCATAATGGAAGTTGCAATCTCAAGACATCTCCTGACATGTCATTGGAAGATGCTGCTACATTATCCATGCACAAGGTGCAGCTTTACAGCAATACCAACCATGGGTAGACCCCCAGGTGTTATCTCAACAGAATAACATGGAACAAAGGTGGCTAGAATGAAAGGAAATTAATGACTTCTTGTCCATGTGTTTTGTGAAAACTGCATAAACCTAGAATAACTAACAAATTAAAAAAATTATAGAGTAAACCAAGAAGGTGGAAAATTTATGATATGCCTACATATTACATTCTGGAATCTTGTGAATTTATTTATATGCCTTGGCTCTTCTGTTACTATGATGAGAGGTTTTCCTTTCAGTACTAAGTGAGGGTCCTAATAAAATGACTGCCAGTGTAGTGTGCTCCTGGATTATTATAACCCAGTACGTCTTTTAGTTTGGCTAGTCTGTGAATCCCCTTAACCTATTAGAATGTTGTTTAGTGTAGATACATGTATACATTAAAGAGAATTTGACAAGAGTTTGTATTTTTACTATTTGAGGTCGAAATTATAGTTTATGATATGAAGAGTAACACTGAAGTATTAACCTTTAGTATAAATGTGTTATTTATTTTTGATGACAAAAGAAATTTCAAAATATTTTTTAATGTTGCATGTTTTGATGATAAAAAACCAAACTTAATATCATTGTATCAAAGGATAATTTATAACTCTGAAAAAAAACCCATCTAGAAATTTTCTCATCATTATGATAATAACAGCAACATGATCATTTTGAATATAAATTGATTGAAACTGAAGTATATAGCTGTTTTATTGATACTTTTTTTACTTGAAACAGTATATGGTAATTCTTTGGAGAATGATTTGATTGGAGACACTTCAGGACCTTTGAGACGTCTTCTGGTTTCCTTGTCCACAGTAAGCTAAGATATATGTATTTTATCACAAAATTGATCTGGAACTTTCTCTTTTCTGATGTAGTTTTTCATTATGAAAAACTATATCATCCAGTTATGTGTAATGATTTTTATACACAATAGAGTAATTATGACAGTTTACTGATCTGAAGTTATCACAAATTTCCTTGAAATTGATTAGGCTAGGTGTGTCCTAGTGGTTAGCATGACCATACTGTGAATCTGATGGTTCAGGGTTCATGATCTATTGCTGCTGTGTTTGTTCACTCCTATTGTGTAGTTAGAAAAGAATAGCCTAATAATTGGTGATGGATGCTGTTTACTAGCTTCCTTCCATATAATCAATCAGCTTAAAAATTAGGGACAACTATGCACAAATAGCCCTTTTTGTAGTGTGATGAGAAAACACTAAAACAAACAAACAAATAAAGTTAAAATTACTCACAAATAATATGAGAGTAATTTTAAGTTACAAATTTTAGTAAAGTATTTGATGCTTTAGGGATTAAATGATAAACAAAATCCTTACAAAATTTTGAAAATATATTCAAATTTTTTAACATTCTTAATTAACATCTCAAAATTCATGTATTTATAATACATAAATTTGAATCAGGTTTACACTATGTGATTTCTAATCAAAGTAATAGATATTTTCTTTGTATGAGCTGAACTAAATATAAATAATTTTGGCAGAACTCTTTTTAAATAGAAGCATGAACACACCAGTTTTGTTCACTTACAGATTAAATATTAATTCATTGAAATAATTTTCCTTTGGTGGTTGTATTTTGAACTTTGAATGACTGCCAGTGTAGTGTGCTCCTTGATTATTTTGAATATAAATAGATTGAAACTGTATATAGCTTTTTTATATTAATCCTTTTTTACATGAACCAGTATAATGTCATTCTTTGGAGAATGGGTTGATAGTGTATTTATATATATATATTTATTCGTACCATTCATAGATACAATTAATACAGTTACAGACATCAGCAGTTATACAGATAATTAATATATACACAGGTGGGAAATAATAATACTGTTACGACTGCGGAAGTCACATGGTGCTGGTAACACGTCATGAGTTTCTAGAAGAATCATGACTTTTCCTGGCAACTCTAGTCTTTTCCAGGCGCCCTCTATTTTAGTATTTAAGCCCGGCAAATAATTGCAGATAGAGAGAGAGATATAGAGACAGATAAATGAGTCAAGCGAGTGGTAGTGACCGTAAGTAAAGTGCATGAATCGTTGTGAATTATAGCATGTGTTGAAGTGAAAGTGACTGTGGAAATTCTGTGTATTGCAAAGTTGTATTGAGAAAGAATAAACTAGTTTTATTTAAGAAAGGACTTGTATCGCTGAAGTTCCTAGGGAAGAATTTATATCAGAAATTAACAAATGACCAGATATGCAACAATATTTATATCTACCCTGATGTTACCTCGTGATGTCTCCCTGAAGCAGATAAAGTCTCCAATAGCACTGGCTCTTTGGTCTCTGTAATTAAAGCTGATTCGCTTAATGGAACAATCATGCCACAGAACAATATAGGCTGTTCTATATTATCATTACTAACTGAAGTAGGACACCTAAATTTCAGAAACTGACATTTTGCTGGATTGAACTTAATGTTAAGGTCCTTGCCTATTTCCAAAATATTCAATAACCCAGTTCTCGACGGAGCTAAAAGGATAATGTCATTGGCGTAAGCAATCACTCCTGCAAATGTTCTGCCAATGTAGCAACCTTGACCACAGTTACGTAGCTCAGTAAGTAACATATTAGCACAGGTGATAGAATTCCGCCTAGCTTGACACCGTTGGACACAGATATCGAACCTGAAAGAATCTCTCCCCAGAGAAGCCGCACCACCTGTCCTGTATGCATAAGTAACAGTACTCTACATGTTAAAGGACATAAACCTTTCTCAAGTAATCGTTTAAACAGTTTAATATACTGAAGATGGTCAAAAGCCTGACTCCCAACCAAAAACATGCAAAACATGGATGTGTCGTTATTTAAGTAATACTGAATTACTTCTTGTACAGCAAAAGTACACCATGTAGTCGAAGATTTCTGCTTAAAACCAAATTGCAGATTGGTTGTAACCAGTGACTCAGCATTCATTTCTAATATTATAAGCTCAAAAAGTTTACTTAACAGGCTGTTTAAAGCAATGGCCCTATAATTACCTGAGTCACTCAGCGATTTTCTCGTACTTTTTGGAATAGGTATGATGGTCGATGCCAACATATCACCAGGGACGTAACTATGACACATCATCATTGTAAACAATATGGTTAGATGTGTGCATAATACCAGTCCTCCATGTTTGATATGGTTGGTAGAAGATAATCCATCACCAGCTCTCTTACCAGAGTTAAGATGGGACCCGGAATTATCAATTAAGTCAGTCGTAACAAAGTGGCCATGATAACACTGGTCACTGCAGCAGTGATGACGAATTTTCTCATCAAGTTCCCATACCAAGGTGGCCATATCCTCTTCTTCATAGGAGTCACAGTTATACAGATGCTCATACTTATGAGCAAATACATTGGCAGTTTCTCTTTCACCGGTAGCACCATCAACAGTAGAAGGAACAGGTTTAGAAGTTTTGTTGCACTTCTTCACCTCCTTCCATAAGTCGCGGTTCTGACAGTTCACGAGTACATCAGCCATCTTCTGAGACGATAGCTGATATGCTCGGTATTTGACACGTTTTACTGCACGATGATACTATGCACAAGTACTCCTCCGTATCTGGGCAATTAGCCCAACTATTTGTCTTCCCATTTCTTTCCAGATGAAATGCCAAAAGAGTGCATTTTCGTGTACGGGTTTCACCTCTTTGTTCCAGCCAGCCACAGAAGGTTTGTTACTGTGAGCACGTGGTATAGATTTCAAATTAGAGTCTATACAGGATTTAACTAGCTTATCATGGTAGTCTTCTATCGACGCATCATGACGTTTACAGTTAACCTGATTACAATGAATTACCTTGCTCGGTATCCGGACATTATCTAAACATTTCCTCAGTCCACTCTGATAGGCTTCAATTGACTCAGACTTAGCCTTGTCCCATTTGAATCTCAGATGCAGTGTAGTGACGTGTGCAGGTACAAGTCGTTTTATTGAGGATGAGTCAACCATAGAAAGGGAAATGACACTATGATCCGAAAAATTATCCACGTCATGACATATCACACCTTTAGGCTGACAATCCAACATGTTATTAGTGACAAAGAAATGATCAATATTTGACCTATCACCAAACACTTCTCAAACGTGTAATCAGATGCATGTTCACCAGTGTATGATCTAGTCAGACATAACTCCTCGTCTTGTAGGAACCTTTCCACTGACAGTCGACTAGCTAACTGCCAATGTTCTTGAAGAAAGACAAAGTCATGGTTATGAGTCAGCTCACGAATATAGTCAATCTTTCCAGACCCAAGGCCTTTACAGTTATATGAGGCAAAAGTGAGAGACATTATTAACAATAACACAATCAGACGGGACATGACTAACTACTAGCAGTTACAGAGTCTTTGTCACGCATTGGTTTGACAGGCAGCTAGTATTGTTTGACTTGTATACACCCAGGCCAAATTGGTTGATTCAGTATATCGAAATCATTTTTGGAAACAGTGAGATGAAAAGCTTGATAACGCCAGTCATCTAGTGAAACTTTCTGTAGATCTATTACGTAACAATCGTTATATTCTACAAAAGCACAGATATCCTCAACTTTCACTTCGTTAGAAATGTTAATGATGTATAAATTCCTGTTGGGACCTGGTCCTCCAGTGAGAGTACGAAAATCCTCACCATACCAATTACGACTTTTCTTTGTCATTCACGGCGATTATTCCATCTCTCCTGCTCTTTGGGAAGCCTGAAGTGCCCGTCAGTGTTCTCTGCAAGAGGCAATTAAGACTTAATAGTACTCAACAGATTTTCACTAAGTTCAGTTGGAAGTTTAGGAATAATTGAAGACTTCCCGCTGCCAGGTTGGTCCTTCTTCATCTTCTTCTTGTTCTTCCATTTAGAAAATTCGGCAGAGCTCGCGCTTGATGTAGCGGTAAGCTCAGGCAAGTAAACTCACAAATCACAGCCTGGTTTCTCACCAGCATGTATTTCGGTCACCACGGGTGTGATGTCAGCAGTGGCTGAAGTACTTACATCACGTGCTGCAGGTTTATACAAATGCTTGTTCAACATGGCTTTAATGGCAATGTTTTCTTCAAACATCTGCACGACAGCTTTTTTCATACAAGTCACAGTCTTTTTCAACTGACTAACACGTTCGATTAGTGAAACAATGTTGAGTTCCTCAGGGTGAAATCGTGGCACACGATACAAGTCTTTAGCCTTAACTGCAATACACGGTAGTTTCTTGACCATTTCTAGCTTTGAAATTCCCTCCAAAATATCATGCAAATGTGCCTCTTTTACAGTACGAGTTTTACCATCATGCTGTTCAGGTAATTCGCCAAGGGTAGATTGATCACAATGGTCCCAGAGTGTACTTCTAGCATCCTTCACCTGTACATTAGAAAATTTCCTGAGAACAGCTGATTTCAAGTTGACTTCAGTACACCTGTTACGTGCAAACAATATGTACGCTAAAACAGGTAAAATAACCTCCACGATGTCTTCAATAGACGTATTCAATGCAGCAGCACTGTTGGTTTCAGGCATTCTTAATCCACTCAACGTACAAGGTTAAGGGAACTCGCTTTGACACGTCTTACCACCACTGAAGGCCCTTGATGTAAGTCTTGCATGCCTTACTTTAGAAAGGACATTGAATCATTGGAAAAGGTTCAGAGGAGAGCTATTAGAATGATACCTGGAATGAAAAGATTGTTGTATGAAAACGAATTAAGATCTATAAAATTGTTTTCTCTTGAAAAAAGAAGAGATAGGAGGGAGTTGATTGAGGTGTTTAAGATTGTTAAGGGCATTGATAGTATTGATGTATCATCATTTTTATACTTAATGATGAGGATGTTAGGACCATGGGACATAAGTATACATATTGGCAGAACAGGAGTCATCTTCAGCTAAGGTAGCTATGTTTTTCTAGCAATGTGGTTGGCCTTTGGAATGGTTTGTGTACAGATGTGGTGTATACAGTTAATTTAAGGAAGTTTAAGGGAAGATTTGTTAAATATATGAATGAGAAAGGCTGGCTTTGAGTGTTTTATTTTTCTTTTAAAGTTTAGTTTTGTAAATAGGATGGACTAATAGATCCCTTTTGTCCTTAAGAAAAAGAAAAACATTTTTGTAGATATTTCTATAAAAGCTTTATATATACCCGTTACCAAAGAACTGGTAGTTTAGGTAACATTCTTGCATGGCTAATAATATATAATATCAGAGTATATCAGTTACATCCTTCTGCTTCATTATTATAAATGTTTAAAGTATTTTTTTGTATCTTTAGGGTGCAAGAGATGAAGGTCCTGCAGATCCAGCTAAAGCTAAAGAAGATGCTCTGGTGAGGAAATAAATTCTGAGAAATTTATTCATAGGCAGAAGAATAAGACAAACTAGAGACCTTGATCACTAGATCAATAGTTTGTGTGAAATAATGTCACAATAACATTAAAATAATTTTTAACTTTTGGATATACAAGACTGTTTGGTGTGAAAGTTGTTATTTGGTTCATTTGGTGGTTTAATGTTTAATGATTGTTTAGTTTTCAAAACAATAGTGTTGAAGGTGATTGTTTTGGAGGTGATGGTTATGACAAGTTTCGTTATGTAACTCTGTAAGAGTCATAATTTGTGTGTGTAGTTTAATTGTTGTAGTATTTTTGACGTCATTTTTCTCTAAACCTCTAAGCTTTTCTCCCTGTGTGAGTATTGTTATGGCATAGCATCTCCTAGTTTGTAGAAAATTCCAGGCCTCAGTTGGGCAAGGTATGTATATAGGTGACCAAGTGAGCACTAGTCGAGTAAAGTTCAGTCAGAAAAAAAGTTAGAAAATGGGAAGTTAGCCGGCATGTGAGGGATTAGACTTAATGTGTGATTTCTGTAGTGTGTTTCACAGCTGTATTGTAACAACAGAAATTGTAATAATAGAGTTAAAGGAGAATAATTTGTCTTATCAGTTGGGTTCTAAAGCAACTGAACCAACCTGCATGGATTTTTGACAAAAGAAAGAGACAATTATTTAAAGCTCTAGATACAACTGTGGTAATCAACAAAAGAAGTTAAGTAAAAGAAAGGAAGTCAGAAAAAGTTAAGTTAGTGAAAGTGAAGTTAGACTGTGTGATTGTTAGCTTAGCTATAAGGGGTGATATGTTAAAGTGAGTTTCACAGTTTGACAGAGATAAGGAGAATAATTTGTCTTGTCAAAGGGTGTTCTAAAGTAATTGAACCCAACTGTGTGGACTTTTGACAAGAAAAGAGAATTATTTAGAGTTTTAGATACAGCTGTGATATCCTATAGTGTAAAGAATTTTTGTACATACGTTTGACTTGTTTTGAATATATTATTTTAAAACAAGTGGATTGTGTGCTGTTCGTTTACTGTTTGAATTTATTTCCAACAAGTCCAAGACACCTATAGAAGAATCCTAGCTCATATACATAAGACCCTGACATTAACAAATCTTTATTTACTGGCTCTATATGGTTTCTACTATTTCAACAAGTTTGGGTATTATATAATACCATATGAATTCAGACCTCCAGTTAACTTTAAAAGCAATCTAGGCAAAGTAATCTCCTGTGTTTTGTATATTGGTTAGCTGGGTGATGGTGAATAAACCCAGAAATTTTTGAAAAATGATAATGATGTATCTCAGTAATTTTCCCATAGTAATGCCATAGTAGAATTATTACCAAGAAAACTCTGTAAGTACGTTTATTTTGCGAGTTAGGCATACTTACCATTAATAATAAATTGACAAACAATAATTTATAAGCATAATGAAGTAATTTATTTTTTGGGGAATGTATTACATGTTTCAACAGAGCATTAGTCTGTCTTCTTCACATATGCCTGAAGATGACAGTCTAATGCTCTGTTGAACCTTCTGGTATGTTCCTCCAGAAGTAAATCACCTCATTAATTATGATTATAATATAAATCTTTGTTTGTTAATTTACTACTATACTATATAATGTGTTTCCATACACAAGTATATTTACCATCAGTCTCAGAATTTCTTTTGAAATGTTGTTTGTGCTCTTAGATCTACAAGTGAGTTCAGCCTGTAGCAAACATTAAATAAGAAATAACTAATTTGTTATCATTACGTGGACTGAACTTGGCATTCTATTTACCAAATCATAAAAAAAAACTAGCCTAGTGATAAAACATGTTTCAACAATATGATTTTAAATGTAAATTTATTTTGTAAATTTCATCCCCAGTCAGCAAGCATATCTAGATATACAACAAAGGAAAATGCTTAAGGAAACTTGATAGATATGACAATAATTGTAGAGAATGTGCTCAGATGTTTGTAAATATAAGCATCTCAAACTAATATGATAAAATGCAAAACATATCTCTGTTGTAAATAACAGAAATTAAACAGTGAAAAACTGGCAGATGGTAATAAGTTAAACTGTATATTTTGATTTTGTTGCCTAAGAATTTTTTTCTCATCAGATATAACCAGTATTTGTGTAATTTACAGTAATACTTTTAAACTTTTCTGAGCAACTGCCTAAGTTGTTAATTTTAATCTATGCTACTACAATCTAACAGAATCTTTATCAAGCTGGAGTTGGTCAGTGGGGAACGGATGACTCAACTTTCAATGCCATTATGGCTTCTCGAAGCTATGCCCACCTATATCTTGTGTTTCATGAGTACCACCAAATTGCTGGACATACTGTGCCTCATGCTATAGAAAAAGAATTTTCTGGAGACATCAGAACTGGATTTTTGACCATAGGTAATACTTTAATCTTTTTTGTTTAAATCTCTGACATTATGATTATAAACTTATCTAAATATATTTTATGATTGGTTTTAAACTCTAGCTTAATTGTTCTACACCAGGCTTGCAAGAAATTAATTTTTTTCTCACACCTATTAGGAAACAGATACTTGATAATTTAGTAAAGATATACAAAACATTGAATGGAAACAACACTCTTGCTGTAATATTGGAAATTCCATAGAACAAACCAATGAACTTCATCTATATTATAGGACTTAATTCCAGTTATTTATCTAGAT
>NW_013673080.1:9426-17656 GCF_000517525.1 Limulus polyphemus | reverse complement strand
GTGACTGCAGTTCAATTACTCACTATCCACCCACACATTACATTCCCCTCATTTATATACCAGCGTACCCTATTTCTAGTAAGAACTTGAACATTCGCCAAAGTACATGATAGTTCTAGAAACGTTGCGTCACGGTGGTCATGTGACTCGCTGACGCAACAATGTATTATAAACTGTTTAAAGTAAGTTATACATATTAAGTTGTGTATTAGATAAGATTTACTAGCTAGGGAACTAGAGTTTATAACTACAGGCCAACATCAAGTTTCTAACTATATGATTAAATATTTCTCTTTATTTCAGTCCCAAAGGAATATATATTTTAAATAACTATAGTAATGATATTGATACCCATATTATAATATGGATATACATGTTGTTGTTTTGTTTAACCACAGCACGTTGCATGCAGAATAAAGCTGCATATTTTGCAGAGAAACTTCACAAAAGTATGCAAGTAAGTTCATTTCTTCATCAACTTTTATAATTATTGCAGTAAAGTGAAAGAATATTAATTAAAAGATTGAGGTGGGTACATTAGTTTGTGATCAGAGCTTGAACCCAAAACTCCCAAATCAAAGTTTTCAAATAAATGCCTTACGTGCTGACATACCATTACTTGAAACCAAACTTGACCATTACAGTATAAAGAATCTGTTAATGAAGTACTAAGAATGAATATAAAGTAATATGAAAAATACATATTTTCACTGTTTGGTTGCAGTGTGAATAGATAATCTCTCAGAAACTTTAGGATTAAAAAATGTATAACATAGTTTGTGTAAGCCAAGGGCAATTCCATGGGAAGTAGAAATATCACTTGAACCCTAATGAGACTTGAGCTGAAGTCCAGTCACACTTTTACATTACAGCTTCATATTTAGTGGAGTTTTTGTTTAGTTCTGTCTTGTAACTGGTAGACTAATATTCTGTTTGGTAATTTGCCTTTGTAATGACAAATTGACTGTGATTATGTCACTGCTTTTGAAAATGTTAATTAATGATACTCGACTGAATATTGTTTACTTCATAACCAGCATGTGAGTTTTTTGTTTGGATAGGCTATTCTGTAATGAGTGGGTGGGAAGGCTCCACAATTGAAAGAATCAGTTTGTGCTCCTCAGTGAAACTCACACACACATGCATCCTACTATGCTCTCTCTCTTCACATATATTGCACAATGTTTTTGAGTTGGTGAGAATATTTGGGGAAAATGTTTATATGTCTATGCATGTTGGGGGGGAGCAGTAAAAAATGAACTATCTCTCTTCACCTACTTGGGGAGGTTAAGCCTTTTCAAGCCTCTCATACATGCCACCCCTGGTTTGATTCTTAAAAACTCTGTATCATTAAGCTTTAATTAATTATTTGTTTACTGATTATTAAATGATGAATTCCCCATTTTATTCTAAATATGCCCATAGTGTAATCATCCTGTAATGACATTGATATTACTTATGTTTGTTTTCTTGATAATAAATTTGATTTTAATGGTAGGTGTTTTGTTTGTTGATAGCCCAAGCTACACAATGGGTGATCTGTGCTGTGCCCACTATGAATATCAAAACCTAGGTTTTAGCAGTGTGAGTCCATAAAGTTACTGCTGAGCCACTAGGAGGTTTATTGATAGCTTAGGAGTATAGAAGGAATCATTATAGATCTAAAATTGTGTACCTGTTTTCTCATAACTTTTTTATTGTTGTGTATCTATATCAAAAGAATAACCTCTAGAAATAATTATGATTGTTTGCATACCCATAAACACACACACACACACACTTTCTTTTTTCCTTTCCTGCATATCATCTTTTTATTTTTCATACACTGATATATATATATATCATACTTTCCTCCCCTCTGTTTTTACCATTGTAACATCTCCACTATACCATCTCACTCTCTAAGGTGTGGAATCATGGTTAAATGAGTAGCTTAGAAGAGAATTTCATGAAGCACCAATTTGTAAAGAGATTTTCAAGTTTATTAACTTTAACTGGGTTAATGATTTCAATGGTTAACATTGTTAATTATATAATTGCAAGTTCCTTGTATAGATTTTTCATGTATGGTAAGATCATGATTTACAGAAATATATATATAATATACTATATAATATATTTTCACTCACCCACATAGATATGCTTATTTATCAACTAATGTAAGGTAACTGAATTCATCTTTTAACTATATGGGTCACTATACTCCAAAAATATGCTGAAGGGAATCTTAAAAATATTTTATTTCAACTTATGTAATAACACTTCCACTACAATCTATGAATTTTACATTCATATTAAATTAATAAATGCTACAAGTATGAATAATAATCTCTGACAAAAGTTAGACAATTTATAAGATGTTAAATAGTAAAGTATTATTGTAGCACATATTTTCATACATTAATTGTAACATGTTAATGTATTTATCTGCAATTTTTGTAACTGCATAATATGATTTTATTGATATGATGTGCTGCAGGGTATGGGAACTGATGATTGTGCACTAATTCGACTTGTCACAAGTCGCTGTGAAATTGATATGGTACAGATCAAGCAGGAGTATCAACAGTTGTTTGGAAAACCTTTGGAGAAAGCCATTTCAGTAAGTGTGGCCTTATGATATGGGATCCTAAGTGCATATATATGTACAGAATATGTAAAACTGATTACTTTGCTTGTGAATGTAGGTGGGAAATAATCTGTGCTTTGACTCTTTTCAGGATTTAATAAACTGTTTGAGTGTTTACTCAGGAAGTAATTTGTTCTTGGTTAGTTTAGCTAAGAAATAATTCATGTTACACATATGTAATGTCAATTCACTTGGAGGCAATTTTTAATGTAAAAACTTAATAATGTTCTGTCTGTACACTCAAGAAATAATTATATTTTTTGTCTATTCAAAGTTCTGCATGTTAAACAGACATAGTATTATTTCTGTGAATAACTAAATACAGCAATTACCATATTCTGAGTAAACAGACAGAACTCTAAATTAATATACAAGTAATCAGGCCAAGAATAATTTTCAAATAAGCATAAAGAGCATTGAATATTTTCTATATTAAATGACCATGCTTTCTTGTAACGCAGGATTTTAATTTTGCTGTTGGTATTACATTTTGTTGCATTTGTTCATCATCTCTTTTTATTTTTGAATTAGTTCTTAATTCTTTTCCTAACATCTGCAGAAAGATACATCTATTGAGTGACCTTCCTTTATTCCAATTGTAGTCAAAATAAATTCACATTGTAAAAGCATTGAGGCAGCAAGCATAACTAAGTTGTTGTAGAAAATAGCAACTGGCCATCTGTTTATCTTTCTTCTAGTTGAGAAGTCTCTTAGCATTTGGTAAGCAGTATCCACTTTTGATACTTTTGTAATTTAGGATCACCACTGGCTTTTTGGCTGCTGGAACAACTAGTCAGAGGAATCAAAGCAAGTCAAGGAATATGAAACTAATATTATACAGAAGGATTGTGCATATAAACAATTAAAAAAAATTATTCTATGTGCACAAATTTAAATTATAATATTCTTCTCTTGATGTTAAGGATAAATGTTGGTATCTTCAGATTGTCAGTCAAGTCCAGTTTTACAGTCATACACCATGATTTGTTTTAGTACTACTCATTACCTAGCCAATCAAAATCAATTGAAACATGCTTTATGTCTATTAGTTTGGTTTGTTCTGAATTTCACACAAAGCTACATGATGGCTGTCTATGCTACTTGTCCTTAATTTAGCAGTGATAGACTAGAGGGAAGGTAGCTGGTGAACACCACCCACTACCAACTCTTACACCACTCTTTTATTAATGAATAGTGGGATTGATTGTTATGTTATAATGCCCCCACAGCTGAATGGGCAAGCTTGTTTGGTGACTGGGATTGAAAGCATGACCTGTAGATTGTGAGTCAAATGCCCTAACCACCAAGCCATTCCAGGCCCTTTATTTCTGATGTTCCAAAACAGATACACTTAAATAACTCTCTACCAAATTCTACCAGCTGTATGCTGAGGAGAATTAAGTCGACTTTTAAAGAGTAATTAGTCAACTACGAAAAAAAGTCGGTAATTATTTTAGCACTAATCTATTGTCAATTTCTAGCTGGTTATGACTAATATTTAGCAACACAACTACTTTTCCTTCTTTGTATATTATGAAGTAAAGATAGCAAATTTAGTTCAAAGCTTAGCTCGTCCTTTTCAGAGACCAAGTCAGATTGCAGTTTGCTTTGTTTTTTTCTTATTCTGGTGTGGTTGTGGTTAAACATGTCATTTTTTGTGGTGAATTTTGTGGTAAAGAAATTAGTTATCCCAATTTACATTAAGTCCATCATTTTCTAACCCATGGATATCGTGTCCAGTACAACCCTCTCTCCTTAATTTTAGTCTCTTTTTACTGTCTTTCTCCTCTTTCTGTGTACATTTGTGTTATAAACATAGGATATGTCACAATAAAAAGACAAAAAAACAATTTTGATGCCATATTTTCCAGGTTTATTTATAATTGTATATTGTTGGAAGGTGTAATTGCCATAGAACGTGACTAGTAACTCAAGAATGGTCAGAATTTTAATGTTAAATAACACTGAAACATCTTAGCCCATTTATTTAAGGTGGATGCTATTATATAGGATCAAGTTTTTCCTTTGCATTTTTCTTTGTTTCTCAACCAACATTATCAAATTGAAAGCATCTTGAAATCTGAAATTTTTTTACATCGCCATACTGTTTATGAAAAAAATTGGTCCACAATTATCCCATTTTCAAAGCTGTTTGATTACTATATTTGTTCTTTGACTTAGAAACATTAGCTAGCAACATCACACCAAGGACACATTGCAGTTCACTAGAATATAAATGCTTTTTTTTTGTTTCAATACAGCTTTTATTTCCTTGTGAGAGTCTAGCTTAGTCTGGTGGTTAGGATGTCTGACTCACAATCTGTGGGATCTAAACCCATTTATCAAACATGCTTGCCCTTTCAGTCAAGGGGCAATATATGTGATGGTCAATCCCACTATTTCTTGTAAAGAATGGTCCAGAAGTTGGTGGTAATAGTAAGTGGAGTTGACTAGCTGCCTTTCACTAGTCTATCATTTCAAAATCAGGGACAGCTAATGCATGTAGCAAATGGGAAGCCGTGTGTGAAACTCAACAAAATCAAACGTTCTTTCTTTTTTACCTATTTAAGTTTTTGCTCTATAATGCTCTACTTCATAAATAAATAGAACATCTAGTTGGGCCTGATCTTTCTTTGCAAACATTTGTAGGTGATTTTCTCCAGTTTCACTGCTTTAAATACACTTCCAGCTCTTCACCAGTATCACCATAAGTTTCATTATCTGTCTCACTTTCATCTGAGCTTTACTAGCATTGTCATAAACAAATAAATTATTTTCTTCACTAGTACCACTTAATATCATATAGTCATCACTATTAAGTTCTTAGTCATTTCCCAAATTCTAAACAACATTTTTAGACACCATACTTTAACTTGACCATGGAACTCATCTTACTCAATACAAAATTATTAGAGAAGAGATGTAAATATAAGTTGAAAATGTTATGGATTTCACACTAGAACTGTAAGGCTTTTATAATTGTGAAAGATGACTTGGTATATATGATGCAATAAAAAGATGACTCAATATGATGCAGTAGGTTACTGCTTGTTGTATCATATTGTGTAATTTTGTGTTTCTTTCCTGTTACAAAACTCATTGAAAGAATTGATGATCACAAAAATTTAAAAAATCACTCATTTTCTTCTTGAAATGCATAAGAAACTCTAGAAATAATTTGAGTAATTAGTTCCAATATTCATGGTGTCTAATTTGTTTTTTTATGTGTCTTGTATGTTACTATGGGCTCTGTAGCCTGGGTTGCCCACCTTACAATGTTGATTTTTACTGATGTACATATAACAACTTTTCTTTTTAGTTACATTGTGTTTTTTTAACTGACATCATTAAATGAAAACACTTTTTACTATTTATGAGTTTATTAAGAGTGTTCAAATTGACTTTTCTTTTTACTGACTATCCATAAATTTGTGGATGGTTGGCAAATCTACTTGTAACTGTCAAGCCATGGACCCACAAATATTTTGATGTATGATTTGGATATATGTATGCTAATGTAAGCAAAGAAATAAAGATTAAGTTTAATACAAAAATGTTTTGGGGTTTTATTAACTACTGGGTCCTATAATAGAGAAACTGTGTTGATAAAATAAATAAATGAAATATGTATTAGACTGGCCTCTACATTAGGAAATTTACCAGTCATCTTAGGTAAACTAAGAAGCTATGAGACATTTGCTTGAATTTTCTCTTCTGTTGGAAATGGTTCATCAGTGCAGTAAAGTGCTACCAATGAAGTGGTCAATGGTGCAGTTTGGTGCATTTTCTTGATCAGTGTAATACTAAATTTGATCTGCATTCAGCTGGTTAATCAACCACAACACATTATGAAAAGTTTCTAATATGAGCAAAACATGATATTTTTTTTATTAATGTGAGCACATGAATAGAGTCAGATGCATCAGTCTCATTCTGAATGGGTGAGTGTTAGTGACACTGGTATTAAGTAAATGCTCTTTCAACAAAATGCCTGCATCTGAAATGCCAGAGTTTCCCATTAACTCTAAGGAATGGTCAAGTATAGCATCCTTGTATATCTTAAATGGCCACAACTCTAAGGAATGGTCAAGTATAGCATCCTTGTATATCTTAAATGGCCACAACTCTAAGAAATGGTCAAGTATAGCATCCTTGTATATCTTAAATGGCCACACCTCCACATCTAACACTCGATTTTGACAAATTGGCAGTGTTGTTAGTAGTTCAAACTTAATTTGGCAGTATGATGTTATCAGTGCAAACTTTCAAGTTTATTATTATACTAGCTGAGTTACCCGGCATTGCACAGTGAAAATTTAGATTTGAAATGTATAGATCAGTATTTTTTCAGCAAATTATTCAGTAAGTAGACAAAAGCTGTGATGCGAGAAATAAAAAAGCATTTAATCAAATAAAGCTTTATTTGAAATTAGATCATGTTTAAGCTTGTCTTGTTCTTTGAGTCTGAAATTGTACATCATGTTGTTCCTCTGTTTCTCGCTCTCTGTAAGTTATTTGTCTTAATTTTTGTGCTTGAAGTCTGGTTTGATGTTTTTCAGAATTTTCTTGTTGTCTATATCCAGCTTGCCTTGATGATTCTGACTGAACTCTGGCTTTGTGCTGTTCAACAGTTTCTTGCTGTCTTTGAGTAGCCTGCCTTTCAGCTTGAGCTTGAAGTCTAACTTTACGTTGTTCCAAAGTCTCTTCCTGTATTTGAGCAGCCTGTCTTGCAGCTTGTGCTTGAAGTCTTTGATTGTGTTCTTCTTCTGTTTCAGCTGGTCTTTGTGCTTGCATTCTTTTACATGTGGAGGATATGTTTTATATATACAGTTGAATAACCAAAACATAATAAATTACTATATTAATACCATAGAGTAAGCAGAATCTCAACATCACATAGAACTGGCTCACAAGTTTGCTATGCCAACTCATTGCTTCATCAATATAAAACACAGGCTTCAACCTCTCTTGCACTCACAGAAATTTCTACCATTAATGCTGTGGGTATTTGGGCCATGAATTATCTAAGATTTGTTTTCCTGCTACTGCAGTCAAGGAAACTGGATAAGTCCATTTTGTGCTGCTTCTTTAAACGTTTGATGCAGGTAAACTTCTGGAGTGACTGGACTCTGGGACAAGCAGTGTGCCAGACAACCACACGATTAAGTACTTAGATGAGGAATACCTCAATAATTAGGACATGGGTGTTGCTGAGTTGTGCTGATATAGTGACCCAGTAGAAAACTGTGCTATCTATCAGGTTATGTTCAAGGCTGTTATTGTGTCATAATTATTTTATGTATTAACTCTTTAAGCACAGGCTTGGTCCTTGAAACCGATCTCGGAACCATTTTGTGCTTATTATAGTTTTCATGCTATAACTTTTAAATTAGTAAGCATATGTTAATGAAATTTGGCAGATTATCAGTAAACATTGTAATGCTTTCATATGCAAAATATAAAAATATTTTTTTAGTAAGTCTTAAGGTTTGTAAAGCAATGTTTTTCCCATTCCTTTTTTTTCTTTTCGCATCTTGCCTGTCCAACATGCAAAGTAATTTTCATTTTAAGATAAAAAATGCTTTTCTCGTCAGAAAATTT
>NW_013673080.1:0-8501 GCF_000517525.1 Limulus polyphemus | reverse complement strand
TATATATATATATATATATATATGTATATATAGATTAATGGTCCTATGAAGAAAGGGTATTTCTCTTAAGATTTCCAAGAGTTGACCAATTTCAAGTTTCAGATATGTAATATTAAAATGTTTTTTGTTTTTGTTTTTTATTGAGTATGTAAAAATAAACCTTGCACTGGGAGAGTTCTTTATCTGTAAAGTGCCAGTTAAAGAGTTACAGTGTTTTTGTTGTCAAAAGACTTAAACTGATTTTCAGCACTTTTAAGTTAGTGAATTGTAATATATAAACAGACAATTAAAAAAACTCTGAATGTTAATGTGTAGTTATTTTAATAGTTCATCCAAATACTGAAGTATAAATAGATATATAAATATAGATAGTGAAGCTAATATATTTGCAATATGATAAATCCTTATAAAAACAATAACGACACAATTAATTGCATGCAATAAATAATAATAAGGAATCCTCAATAACTGCAACTGTAATTAGATCTCAAATTGGTCAAAAGATGGAGCTATGAACTAAAAGTTATGTAAGCTAAAAATTATGTAAAACGTTTAGTACAAAAAATTCAGTGCACAAAACAAACATACAACTACATCACTGAAAATATCAATTTGTCTTACTTCTCCTTATAATTTATAAAACAGTCAAAAGATGCCAATTGCTTTTGAATTATTCACACACCCTGTTTCAAAGAATTATATATCTTAGAAATATTTATATTTTGTAACAGTAAGTGACTTAAAAATAATCATGGCTCAATGAGAGAGAGACATAGTGGTTAGTATACTGTGCTACAAATCAGAAGGTTCAACATTCATGCTGCAATACTGCTGAACATACTCTGCACTTCCAACTGTATGTATGTTATAAGAGTGACAGTCAGTTCCATTTTTTGGTTCAAAACTGAACAAAGCCCTTGTGGAGGTTGGTACTGCTAAATAGCTGCCTTGTCTTTAGTCTGTAATTCAAAAATATGGACAGCTATATCTGAACCCTAGAGGTTTCTGACCTGGCCAGTTAACCCAAGTATACCTAAAGCATCATTCAGGTTGAAAACACCAATACAAAAATGTTTATATATAGGTCTTGCAATGGTAACTGATTTAGCAAGAATCCTGAATTGCAATAGTAGCTGTATAAGCAAAATATATGTATTTTAATAGTAACTAAGTGCCCAATCTCACGATTTCGCATCTGTCAAGTTCTTAAGATTGATATTATATGTCAAAGTCAATTAAGGTCAAAATAAGTGAATTTCCTATTTCAGAGGTGGATATATTGTGTAAATATCAATGATTAACCTACTTTGTTTCTTAAAATCACATATTTTGCCAAAGGTCAAGTTAACTAATAGCAAATGGTCTGCCTTGTCTCAAACCTGATATAGTATTAAAATTCAAAACTGATATTTTAGTTCATGAACATGTTTTTTTTTATGTTAAAGATAAATAACTAAAAATAATTACTAATATGATTTGAACTCAAACTAGTGGACCATATGAGAGGGGTTTTGTAAATCATAACATACAAGAAAGAAAGTTGTATAATCCAAGAACAAAAACTGATTCTTAATTAGTTGAAACTTTTGACAGATAATTGCTTCTTTTTCTTTCATAAACTTTTATAAAAGTAAAGTAAACAGTGACATTTATCAATGATTCCAGTATCTTAACTCTTTATGGTACCATTTTATTAATTAGTTGTTTGAACTTGTGTTTTACTTGTTATAGGAGGACACTTCTGGAGATTACAAGCGAATCCTGGTTGCACTTGTAGGAGGAGCCTAACTGCTATGGCCAACTCTTTATGAAACATGCAACACAGATAATTTACCTACGTTCTTAAAACTTTGTTTTTTTACTTTGTTATCCTAAATGTATGGAACCTGAGAGTATCACTTTTATTTATAATGTTTCTAATATTTCAAAGTTTGTTTTATGTATGTAAACTTGTTTGTTTATTTTCTGCCAAATGTTTTTGTAAGAATTTTGAATTAAGCATTCATTATATTTTAATATTTGGAGACTTTGGAAACAAAAAAAATCCTAGTAACAAATAGAACAGTAGAGGGGAGAATGAAGCTGGTAGCATATAAATTTCAAAAAAGTAATTTTATTCATCACTAGTAATACTGTATAGAAATTATATAATATAGTTACAAATCAGAATCCATCCACTTCATGAAAACAGTTTAAGTTGTTTAGCTAGTGTTAGTTGTGATATTACATCACAGTAAAGCTCATAATAGTCTTAATCATCCCTCTTTACTGGCTCCAGTACAAGTTTCCAGCAAAAAAAAAGTATATAATAACATTTTTTCAACAGAGTTATGACACTTTATCCATTGCATATGATACTGCTGATGAAACCTTTCATTCAGTACAAGAACTTATCAGGTTGGCTGGGTTACATACAGCTTTTAAATGTTAGTTGAAATACTGTATATATATCAGTTGTTTTAACAAAGACTTCATCTCTGCAATCCAGCCATTCTGATGAGCTCTGATATTGATAAAAGACAGATAATTTGTAATTGAAATTATATATACATACTTTTCTTACTGAAAAACCATATCAGATAATAAATGTAACAGCCCATTTATTATCTTTCTTATTGTGATATAGTATTATACTGATCATTAATTACAAATCACACTTAAATAGCTTAGGTTATTATTTAGCTGTTTAAAATTTTTTTGTTTAAGATTGGAAATATTTTGTGATCAGTAATACATGGTTTGATGACCTTGAGGTTTCAATTGTCAATTTATTGTTGAAAACAAATATGAGTGTTCTGTTCACCACGTGTGTTGATAAAGAGAAACAAGGATTTGAAACATTCTGACTTGTTCTAGTGGAAATTATAGCATGTACTGAGTCTACAGTACATCAGAAAATATCAGTTATGCATTTGTAGGTAGTTTCTGAGTTCTTTGAGGGACTTTTTTTCTAGCCTTGAACTCAGCCTTTTGGATAGATTAGTTCACCACTGGTCAGAATGTTAGCAAAACTCAGATAAGACTGTGCATCAGTCACTGAGCTTTTCTTCATTAAGTGTGTTTGATTGAGTCCAATGTTGGTCCATCCAGACTCAACTGCCTATCCCTGAGTCTAGTCATTCCAAGGAATGGTCTGCTTGAGATGTTTAAAGAAGTCCAGATCTTCTTTAGCTGTATCCTTGAATATTGAAGAAAATATCTGCATCACTTTGCTGATAGGGATCTGTAGCTGCAGAAACATGATATCTTCAATGTGATTTTTCCAACAAGTGGATGAGACACGTGTGATGTCAAGAGTACAGGTTGTTATTCATTGTTCAGGAACTTTACATTCAGGCAAGTGTACAGTTACTGATTCTGGGTGACAGAACTATGAGTTGTCGTAGGGAAATCATCTCCCAACTCTGTGAAGCCTTAAGTTTATACACAACTCCTAGTGTTCTAACAGCATGCTTCTCCTTGTGGACCTATCATTTAGTTCATCAGTCTCATTCATCACCTAGGAAGCTAATACTTTGCTTGCAGGATAGAAATACTCTGGTCATCATCCATATTACAATTGGAGGTGGTAAAAATTTTAGCTAATCTTGTAGCAGGATGGAAGTTTGGAAAGAATTGGGATGAAGTATTATTAAGTTTCTTTCCATTTCATAGATTTAATCCTATGCTTAAATCTTGGCTCCTGACTTATCACAAGATAAATAGGTTAGTGCTTCCCATCACTATTTTCACTCAGATAAGGACAGTTTGAGTATATCCTTACCACTTACTTTATGATCACCAACTTGAATTTGTGTAGTTTTGCAATATGTTTGCTAGACACCTTTAATTATATTAAGATGGAGGATTATTATTGAGAAAAAGAGTAGAAAGACTCCAGGGTAGGGTGAAAAGCCTACAAAAGACCTTGATGGGCTAGCTAGTTCTTAAGCATTGCAAGTTGGCTCAGGCAAGAGAAGTCATTATAAATCGTTGGTGAAAGAATAAAAAAGATATATGGGTTCTCTGAAAGATTTATAACAACCTAATAACCTGCTAGAGTTCCTAAGTGTAAGTAGTTTACCTTTCTTATCTTGAACTCATAAGTATTAATTTATATTTGTATTCTGTCATTTCTTGTGTGTGTGTGCATCTATATTCAAGCATTTAGTAATGATCTTACTAACGACTGTTATAGGAATATTGATTTAAAAGATTGTATCATATACATTCCTTGATTCTAATGTGTTATTTACATTTTCATATCCTAATATTGTTCCTGCTTTGTTTAACCTTTACTAATATTATTGTAAAGTGTTATGATATGCTGTATTTTTGCTCATACAAGTAAATATGCATTATTGGAAATAATTATGGAAATACACATATGATGTATAAACAGGAATTTGAAACAATAATTAATTGCAACTAAATGGTCAATTTATCAAAAGTACAAAACATGATTACAGAAATGACAAAAGAATGGCAGATAAGTTGTACAATGCACTTGTATATTGTATTTTCTTCAAACAGAGCAATACACTGTTTTATGCTACTTTAAGTTTATTAATGTATGTTTATAAAATATTGTTCCAAATGTCCTGTATTACTCCTCATAATTCAGCCATGTTGTTTGACCTTTTCAGTATCCATTAGCTTATGCAGCCTTAGCAGCATTCATATCTGGACTCTGTGCAGATCAAGGCATGGTTGGGATGTTCTGCCAGTCACTTTTATCTCCCAGGTATCCATTCACCACGTTAGGTGCTTGCTTAGGATATTTTTTTCCAGTTGGAATGTGGATAACTGTGCAATAGGTCATGTTCCTGAGGGAATGACATGATGGGTAAAAGTCTACTTTTACCTGTCAGTAGTCAGGGCATGATAAATTATTTTGTAGTCTCCAACACCATTGGTTGAGATGCAACCCACATTTGTATTTGTTTCCCATCATATTTCACTGAAGATGTTGTATGTTGACTGTCATACCATTCACTATGCCATTTAACAAACTATTATTGTTTGTTGCCAACTAATTTGACTTTGGATGGATACATCAGTAAAGAGTACCATCCTACAGCTTTGCTAATAACATTGTTTGAAGCCTGGTGCTCATTTCAGTATTTCGATTTGGTTATATATTCTAAGCAATAGTTTTTGAGCAGCTACCCTGAATGTCATAAACTAGTTATCAAGCAGCCCATTTTGGTGCAAAATGACTTGTTTATTGTGGAGTTTATTTTCAATGTTTTTCTTTTCTAATTGACTCTCTGTTACTATAACATTTGTAAGTCATTATGAAGGAAGATAACTTCTTGAAACTGTGTAGAACTTACAGCAAAGAGGAGGAAGTGAGAACTCAATCCAAACATATGGAAAGAACTAGGATAAGCACTTTCTTAGACTTTGGGATTTTGCCAGTAATGGTCAAATATTTCTGTGCTCTAATTTTGTCATCAAGACTGTAAGGTTGATGGGTGCTTAGCTGTGGAATCCAGTGCATCATTGACATGACTTATAATGGTTAATTCCCATGATCTGGAGAACAGGGCAGCTGAGAAGGTTCATAGTTGCATAGAACAACCTGAACATCCCAAGGGTTACTTTAGTAATGTCTATGGGGCATCAAGACACTCATTAATAAGCCCAGGTGTTGGAAACTTCTGGTTTAAGTTGCCTGTGGCCAGGGAGAATGGTGTGATGTTTATGTTGAATGATATTCAGCATGAAATTCTGCAATGCCATAAGGCAAAGCAGCTAGTATCTCACTGTGATCCAGTGGGACTTGGAGTTTGTCAACAAGAGCTTTCCTGACCAGCAAGACACACTGACAATGCCCTAAGCCATGCCTGGTAGCTGTAGTTAATGTATAATGTGACAATGCTGTCTGTCTCTATGCATCACATCATTATGGTGACATGTATTCCTATGTGTCATCTCATTCTGCACAAGTCTTTGCCAAAGATGAGGGCCTGTGCTGAATACACACAATCTCTCAACCACATGAGGTAGAAAAGCAGGTAGCAGGTTTCTGTCAGCAGTTTGTTGCTTGGAATAGATAAACTCAGGGACTAGCAGTGCAATGCGTGATGTTGAGCTTAGATGACACCCTGCTTGATGCCTTAGTGCACTTGGACGAGGAGCAACTCAATAATTGTGACACAGCTGTAAATAAGCTATGTTACAGATTTAATCCTGTTTAGAATAGAGCAATCCATAAGGCTTAGTTCAAAAAGGTGAGGGCCACTGAAAACGTAGCTATATATGAGCATGATTTAAGGAGATTGTATAGGAGACAATGCACAGTTTTTATTATTATGATAAAACACAAACACAGTATATGTACTTACTGTTATAGTTACCCTGGATGATCAAGCACTGGTAATGGCTCTTTCTTAATATTACTCGGTTGAAATCCTGTATACGACTGTTTAAATGAAGACAAAGCTCCAGACTGACTAAATCCAAGATTTCTTGGTTCACAAGAAACCTTGCATTTACCCAGATTGGCATGTTCTACCCACATGACTGGTGTTTTCATTACAACATAGGTGGGGACATAACTTCTAGACATCACCTGAACAATTGTTGAAGGACACTGCTGTCAAAAATCATTAAACAATGTGTCATACTAAGCAATGTTTTCCCTGGTTGGTAACAGATGTAACATACTTTCGAGAACAACTGTAGTATGGGAGTGTACTATATGCTTTCTACACCTTTAATTAAAAAATAAATATTTTAAATTATGTTGTTTTTCATAGTTCCCAAGATGAACACAGAAAGGCACTCAAATGTGTTACTAACTTCCACTTCCTCTATGTGTCTAGTGCATTTCTACGTGAAGGCCAAAGCCTGCTTATCTGGTTCTTTTACAGGAATAAAAACATTGTTTTCAGTTAGTGAGCTGAGCCATTTTTGTTGGTGAATCAGGTAATAGTTGCAAATGGAATCATCCATGGTTTTCACTGCCATTTGGCCAGCTGATCTAACAACTAATTACTGCTTTCTTGTGTCAGTTACTTGAGAGTTATTATATAATCAAGGAATATTTGGGATTGGAAGAGGAAAATTTATAAGATTTAACAAAGGTTTAACACATATTGGACATAACACTTCCCCTTATTTTCTGCACTTTTCACATTTGTGATTTAGTGAATATCCAGCTGAAACCTTCACTTAAGAGTCTGTGTGACTCTCAAGTCTACCTTTTCTTGTTGTTCTCATGCTCATCTTAAGTGGCCAATTAAATGATTGTTGTAGCAGTTTGTTCAGGTTATGTGTAGTGTTGCTCAACAGTTTAAGGTTTAAATTGTTTTGGATCTTTGTTGATGAAATCGTGGATTTCACATACAGTATTCAGATGATTTAACGTAGCTTCCAACTTAACTTGGGTTACCTTTCACTTAGTATTTTCTTTTTCTTACATAGTTTAACCTATAAGGGAGAACTACCAGTACTGACGAAAGCTCCTATGTCTATTAAAGTTTTTGTTTTTCACATACATGCACATTCAATTACTTGCCCAGTAGTTTACTTTATCGTTGTGTATTGTTAACTGTGAAGGAACTATTAAATACTGTTTTGTGTGTAAGTTTCTGTCTTGTCTCTTCTTTGCGCTCTATCTATCGCAACTTCTCGGAAAGTATACATCACAGCCCGAGAGCCCAGGACCTCCTGTTAAGACAGCTGAAGTCACGTGATAAATTTCTCAAATGATCATGAATGATCGGGGAGGCCCAAGTGCGGTCGAGAAGCCCTCTTCTTTAGTATATAAGCCTAGCAGCGATAGATAGGTAATTAAAGAAGCAAGCAGTAGTTACGGTAAAATAAAGTGTGTTTTGCACTGGTAGAGAGGAAAGTTATCGAGATTGGGAATTGCTGTGATTTATAGCATGTATTATAAAAGTAGTTAAGTTGAAAGTGACGAAAGACGTACTGATTGTGAAATTACTGTGTACTAAAAGTTTGTATCTAGGAAAAATAAACTGGTCTAACCAAGAAAGGACTTGTACTGCTGAAGTTTCTCGGAAAGAATTTCTACCGGAAATTGACAAACAAGCAGATACATAACAAATTGGTGTCAGAGAGTGGGATGGAAAATAAAAAAATGGAAATGAGAAGTGGCAAATCAAACTACAGCTTAGCAGATTTGATGGCAGCAATACAAGAACAGCAAAAGAAACAATAAGAACGAGAAAATAAACAAGAAGAGAGATTACAGCAGTTGTTGGAGGAAAAAGAAAAGAAACAAGAAAAGAAATTACAGCAGTTGTTAGAGGAAAAAGAAACAAGAAGAACAAGAAAAGAAACAAGAAGAGAGACAACAGCAGTTGCAAGAAAACCTGCAACAGTGGCAGCTGGAACAGCAAAATAAACAAGAGAGATTACAGCAGTTGTTGGAGGAAAAATAAAAGAAACGAGAATAACGAGAAAAGAAACAAGAAGAGAGATTGCAGCAGTGGCAACTAGAACAAGAAAGGAAACAGGAATAAAGTCTCTAACAGTTGCAGGAAAGTCAG
>NW_013673079.1:42301-43405 GCF_000517525.1 Limulus polyphemus | reverse complement strand
GTCAGTGATATAAAAGTTTCCAACTGTTACAGTGTTGAAACAGAACAGTTGAAAGATACAGATGCCAGTGATATAAAAGTTTCCAACTAGTTACGGTGGTGAAACAGAACAGTTGAAAGATACAGATGTCAGTGATATAAAAGTTTCCAACTGTTACAGTGTTGAAACAGAACAGTTGAAAGATACAGATGTCAGTAATATAAAAGTTTCCAACTAGTTACGGTGGTAAAACAGAACATTTGAAAGATACAGATGCCATGTTGTTTTATCTTATTTGTTCTACCTCTTCAGTCAGACCCTCAGCGGTAAGTCAGCTTATAACGCTAAACACCGGGTTTCAATACCCACGATGGGCGCAGCACAGAAAGCCATTGTGTAGCTTTATGCTTAATTTCATACAAACAAACAAAACTCTCTCGGTAGAAGTCAATCGCTTGATTTATTGGATTCCATCGAAATATTTTGTTGTTCTTACCGCAAGTACTTCAGAAGAAATGTGGCGTAAAGCTACTTGAGGGGTTTTTTGAGCTAAAGATCCCTGATTTTGAAGTGATAGACTAGAGAAACGGCAGCTAAGCAATACCACTCACCTTCAACTCGTGAGCTACTTTAATCGAATACCGACTTAGATTGTCACCATAATATCTACCCTTGACCCCAAAGTACTAAACGCGATCTTTTTTTTGGTGGGGGGGCAGTGATAACGGGCCCCAAACCACGAATCCACAGTTCGACACACTAACCACTGGGCTGCAATTCAGGGAAGATAAAAACATAGAAAAAGCATGGAAAAGCGTTAGGCCTACTATTCTACAGTAATAGTGCTACAATATAACATTTCTGATCACAAAACCATTAATGAAGACCAAGTAATTCAAATGAAATTGTCCCGCAGTGGTTCAGGGTACGTTTACGGACTTACAACACTAAAATTTGAATTTCGATTCCCAGCGGTTAGTAGTCCATGATGTAGCTTTCTGTTAAAACAACAACACGTCAAGCATAACATTTCAACCATTACAAACTAACATGATTGTGATTCAATTCTATAATGTTAGATGTGTCGAGTATAGCAGCAACACAATATAAAAATTAAACCTATTT
>NW_013673079.1:39761-41652 GCF_000517525.1 Limulus polyphemus | reverse complement strand
CTCTATTGCTACTGCACTTTGATTAGGACAATGCCTTGTCTGATATTAAAGAACTGGGTTTCGTTGTTTCTGTCCAATGTGTACTTCACAGTAGTCGGTGAACAGCCGAATTATTTTATAATTTTCTAAACGTCCAATCAGCATCATCTAAAGATTTGACTCATATTCTGTCAAATGGTGTTGATTCTCTTTGTTAGGTATTTTAATATGAACGCTACTCTATATTAGCTACTCTACTGGACGTTTGTTATGGAAAAACCAATCACCCCTTATATACCTATAATTACATGAAAACTTCAGAATGTGAAATTCTCAAAGTTTTGTCATTTATGACTGGTACTAAAACTAAAGGTAATCATCCGTGACAATGATGTACCACAATCATATATTTAAATTAGATATCTTGAACACATTTTGGAAAAGTTATTGCACTTAATCATTCACGCATTGCTTTTTTTTTAATTACAATAGTTTTATCTCATAGATAATACAAATCAAAGTGCAGTAGCAATAGAGTGTTCTAATCAAAGTGCAGTAGCAATAGAGTGTCCTAATCAAAGTGCAGTAGCAATAGAGGGAGACGGAGAAAAACAGTGTGGATATGTTGTTTCTTTTGTTAAAAACAATTTGACGTTTGCTAAAACATTGAAATTATTACAAGAAAGCAGAACAAAATAGAACATTCGTTAAAACAATCAATAAACAAAAATTACCTATAAAACAAAATTGTTTGTCTTTTTAAGACTAATCAGAAAAGTAAAGGTTTTAAGATTAAAATGTACTCTCAAACTTATTCGGTCCGGCATAACCAGGTGGTTAGGGCGCTCGACTCGCAATCTGCGGGTCGCGGGTTTGAATCCCAAACATACTCGCCCTTTCAGCCGTGGGGGCGCTATAATGTGACGGTCAATCCCACTATTCGTTGGTAAAAGAGTAGCCCAAGAGTTGGCGGTGGGTGGTGATGAGTAGCTGCCTTCCCTCTACTCTTTCACTGCTAAATTAGGGACGGCTAGCGCAGATAGCCCTCCTGTAGCTTTGCGCGAAATTCAAAACAAACAAACAAACAAACTTATTCAATATTCTCATTCCTACAGAAGTACAATTTTTGTTTATAAAACAAAACTTTGTTAAAACTCAACTTCGGATATTCTTTATCTTTGAAATATTTTGTTAACATGCACTTAACCACGTTAGTTCTTTTTCAAAACAAATCCTCAATCTTTATGAAGATATTTCAAGAGTTATCAAGTTACCAAGTGAGTCACTGAACAATACAAAAACGTAAGAACAGCTACCACATAAGTGTTAATCTTCTTACTACAATGTGAAAACGGAGACAACAGTTTACATATTTTAGTTTAAGAAATAATACGTCATTATTTTAGATCAAGACTGTATTGCATATTTGTTCTCGTGGTGTTGTGATTACCATATACTCCTAATACGCCTAATATCAAAGGATTGGTCTCGTTGCTGGTAATAGTTGAGATTATTATATATATATATAACTTTACATGTAATACTTAACAAGTTAACTTTAAACCCATCGTTCGATTTGAAATTCACGTATTATTTTGTGTTCGATGACAACTAAAACTGACAAGAAACTCATTTGTCAAATGCGATTGTTGTTGTTGTTTGTTGTAAAGTACAAAGCTACACAAAGGGCTATCTCTACTCTGCCCACCACGGGTATCGAAACCCGGTTTCTAGCGGTACAAGTTCGCAGACATACCACTGTGTCATTGGGGGGCGTCATATGTGAAAGGTAGCTACGACATTCGAAAGAATTTGTATTTGTGTAAAAGGTATTAAGGCTATCTGCCTCTGTCTGTATCAGATTTTTGAACTACTGACTAAAGGGAAGCACTCTACTGTTCTGAACTTTCCT
>NW_013673079.1:35700-38761 GCF_000517525.1 Limulus polyphemus | reverse complement strand
CACGGGTATCGAAACCCGGTTTCTAGCGGTACAAGTTCGCAGACATACCACTGTGTCATTGGGGGCCGTCATATGTGAAAGGTAGCTACGACATTCGAAAGAATTTGTATTTGTGTAAAAGGTACTCAGGCTATCTGCCTCTGTCTGTCTCAAATCTTGAACTACTGACTAGAGGGAAGGCAGTCAGTCAGAAGCACTCTACTGTTCTGAACTTTCCTATACTTTATTCTTACACTTGAGGGAAGGCAGTCAGTCAGAAGCACTCTACTGTTCTGAACTTTCCTATACTTTATTCTTACACTTGAGGGAAGGCAGTCAGTCAGAAGCACTCTACTGTTCTGAACTTTCCTATACTTTATTCTTACACTTCTAATACAGAATCTGTTTGTGATTCGTTAACTATAGACAGAAATGGAATTGTGAAAGTAGTTTTGTCTATTTGAAGAGAGAATCGTCCCTATCACCATTGGAACATTACAGACTTTGTAAAGATACGTGCAACATGAAGTTATATGAACAACTTGCCAGGTAATTCACTTTCTTGTTCCATCTTCAGAGTGATGTTTCTTCAGCGTCACTCACCATTCCCGGGAAGAATTCCAACTTGGAATGTTAGAATATCTTATACTAAAACCATCACTTAACCACAAGGTCATCACACTACACTACATCTTAAATTGTAAAAATGTAAAGAAAGAGCAGAACGAATGTTTCTTTGTCTTTATTAATTCACACTCATAGAGGGGGTATAAACAAAGATACAAGACATCTCAGGCAAATGACTGTACATACCTGTATAGTAAAAAAATAGATAAGAATAATTACTTATAGTACATAAACAAAAAATTAGAAGTAACAAACCAAAAATAAACAGAATACAAACCATAAACAATAACAAATAATAGTAGAAAACTAAGCAGTTAACAAGATCTAACCTGAAAATCATTAAAAAATCAAACAAAAACTATCATAGTCCCGATAGATACTGTAGAAGTTTGATGCCAATAAGACAATCTAAATTACAATACCGATAACCGATAACCGACAAAAGAATCAAATTAGTGTAGAACAGCTCCAATATCTTTGGTACTAGAAACTAGCACACCCTCTGGTGTGAAAACATGCTGTATTTTAGTTTTTCCGGCTCGAACCTGATCAGTATGCAAAAAATACTTGTTGGATCGTTCACCCTCCTCAAACCATCCCATATGGGACCGTAACATTATACCCTCTATCCATTACAGCACTAAATCTGCTAACGCAGCCTCCAAATCACAGAGTTTCAGATGAGACCGAAAGAGCAAGATCAAAGTTAGGTATATTCACGGTCTGTAGCTCTCTTCAGGTATGCATGACGATCTCTGAAAGCTCGAGCCTGACGAGAACCATAAATTAATGTAATCTGTTGTACAGCTTCCTTCAGACTCTCATACCACTGGCAAATATCATTCTGGTAAACAGGCCAACGCCGACTTCGTCGAAATAAAAGAAGAACCGTTTCAATATAATCCATCACTAGACGATTATTGAAATGCCAGAACCGTAAGATACCCGATTAAATTAAAAATCGACCGTTAAAAGAGCACGTTCCGGTTGAGAAAACCAAGACCGATCAAAAGGCAATAAATTAGGTGTAACAATAATTTTGTTTCAATCAGCGAGCCACTAATACACTTTCTCCATGTAAAACTGTGTTGATCACCATAGAGGAAACGAAGCACGTCTGAAAAACTAAAAGTACTTAACAAAGATGTGAAAACGTGACGAATTTTACTGGAGATTTATCTAACATAATATTTGTGATGCAGTTAAATTCGCCTACAACAACAAGATTTGTTGCAGCTCCGAAAAGTTTAAATAAACTACTAAAAGAAAAATAACCCGTTCAGAAATGGTAGAAATTAATTAAAATTATAATTCAGAGATATCACTCTCCCCAACTGATCAGAATAACTTAAACTGAGAAATTGAGAAAGCGTAGGGTGCACAAAAACTGCCACCCCTTGTCGATCACCCAGTCCTGGCCAAAATGTACAAAGTAAATAATAATATTGATCAATAAAAAATGTCTCCTGAAAATAAATTACAGAATAAAACGAAATAAAATATGTCAAATACTTTGTTATGTATCTGCTTGGTTGTTTATTTTCCGTAGAAATTCTTCCCGAGTAACTTCAGCAATACAAGTCCTTTCTTGATTAACCCAGTTTATTCTACTATTATGCTATAATCACAGCGATTCACAAGCTCGATAACTTCGCTCTATGCAACGCAACGACTGCAAAACACACACAATTTATGGCTCAACATCACTACTGTTTGATTGACTCAATTATCTATCCCTAGCTAGTTTTCTTTGCCAGTCTTACATACTAAAAAAGGGGGCATCTAGATCACACTCGAGCTGCCGGGCAAATTCATGATCATTCGAGAAACTCTGGTGTGCATGCTCCCAGAGTCACGTGACTTCCGCTGTCGTAACACTTCCTCTTCCTTGGTAATGTTCGTCCCGAACAATAGCCACTTACGTTAAACCAATTAACAATAACTTAATTAAATGTACAGAATTTACTGACACATAATTCAAATACAACGAAGACTCTTAATTTTACAGAACATATCTTCTTCCATATTGGTTTCCATCTCATTGGCTTCTGCTTCACGTGGGGTTCATCTGCTCCATAAGGAACTGTCCCATTATCAGTAGCAGTTACATTATTGGTAGTAACTTCATTAACAGCTTCACTGTTTTCCTTCTAAAAACTGGGTAGAGTTTCTTCTTCAACAGTGGCTTTTTCAAGTGACACGTCTTCAAGCAGCGTCATTTCTCCCATTGTTCACTTTGTTCCAACTAAAATGTCCTGGACCGTGATAATGCCAAAGCCTGTTGGCATGCACCACCTTTGGCTTACCTTACCGACCACATTTTATCCGGAAAGTCACATCTGAGAGACGATCCACTATGTCATATGGGCCTTTCTACGGAGAAGACAACTTAGGAGAATTCCCTTTGGCCTTCCTGAGATTATACAACCACACCTTGTCTTCTGGTTCAAAGCTG
>NW_013673079.1:28768-34978 GCF_000517525.1 Limulus polyphemus | reverse complement strand
CCCACTTTTTAACTGTAATTAAATACTACGAGAGTAAATCTTCCACTTGGTAAACCCACTTTTTTAACTGTAATTAAATACTACGAGAGTAAATCTTCCACTTGGTAAACCCACTTTTTTAACTGTAATTAAATACTACGAGAGTAAATCTCTCTCTTCCACTTGGTAAACCCACTTTTTTAACTGTAATTAAATACTACGAGAGTAAATCTCCCCCTTCCACTTGGTAAACCCACTTTTTTAACTGTAATTAAATACTACGAGAGTAAATCTCCCCCTTCCACTTGGTAAACCCACTTTTTTAACTGTAAATTAAATACTACGAGAGTAAATCTCCCCTTCCACTTGGTAAACCCACTTTTTGATGTGGTGTTAATTGTACAGATGAAGCAAAAAACGTTTTCCATGCTTTTCCTCTTTGTAACTGTAGCGAAGTATAACAATATATATCTTCATATTTTACTATTCGTGTTTATGTACCACTAAATTTCATTTTGACAGGTTCCAGAGTCGTAAGGTGTAGATCTTTGGATATGTGTGAAGCCATACATTCTAGAACATTCGACTCGTTTGTTAAGAAAGTTTTTTATGAAACGTTTTTTAAAACTTGATTGATGATTTATCAGAACAAACTTTCTACCTATTCAAGTCATTGTATAAGTGTTTTAAAATATGTTTTACCAATTGCATCTTATTGGTTTTAACAGTTAAAACTCGATTATAAGGTATTACCTTTTTCATGCTTTTTGTATTTTTTGTTAACGAAAAGTAGGCAGTGAAACTATGAAACAGGTTTGTAAATATAAATACAGTAAACTAAACTTGTTTGAAAAAGAAAGGAATTGCTATTTAAAGTTTATTGTTTATATACATACAATGAAACAAACGTTGTTTATCGTAAGTTATGTTTTTACTGGTTTCGTGGCTTCTTTAGCTACTTTTAATCTTTATTATAATAGGCTTAGAAAACCGATATAAGATTAACACCAATCTTGCCAAAAATAGTAGCTCCATAGCTACAGAAAAATCATAAAAACTCACGATTTTCTTCATTATTTATTGTTACTTTGTGGCCGCTCGACAGTTCAGCTGTAAATCTACTCGTAGTAGACACAGCTTTTTACTTAATAACAAACCAATAATTACTTCGTCATAGTTTCATGTGTGTGTGTGTGAGTGTAATGAACGGTAAATTCACCATCTTAAACGTTATTTGCTTTTGCTGTATTTTTAGTTTACACAATTGACCATATAAAATCATTTAGTTTATTCATCTGATACATAATCACTTATTCCATCTAAAACACAGAAGCAGAACCTTCCAGAACTTTAGCATGCTCTTCTTTGGAACCTTACATTATCAATAGCAATTACTCCGTCTCCATTGTGTCCGTTCATCAAGCCTTCCAGGAAAAACTAGTAGAAATATTGAATAAAAATATTACCATCTTAAATATACCTTCAGATAAGTATATATATATATATCAAAAATATTACAATTATGTATGAAAAATATATAAATACGAGTGTAAAACAGATATTATCTCAAGTCATAGGTTTTCTAGCAGGACATGAGAATGTAGTGGATGAAATAAGACGAAGATATAGGTTTGTTCAAATGTCTGGTGTAACAAATTAGGGCGCGAAGTTTTACCTTTAATATGTGGACACACACACACTAATTTTAATTTATTATTTTTACAGATATTCTAGACCGTATACTAAAAACCATCTGCCGACATATTATAGTTAAAAGCTATCTTGTAAATGTCTGGAAATTTTAACATTTATATATTTTCAATCCACAGTTGAGTTTAAAAAACGTTAAGCTTATGAAATATTTTACCAATAATGCAATTTATGTTTGCTTACTGCTGTAAAAGACGTGCATAGAAAAATCCGATTCAATCATTGTTGAACTATTAAAACCGTGAAAACACAGCTGGCTTTGTAATTTACCATCGTCACATGAAATGGTTATTTTAGTATTTGAGGTTAAAACCTTAAATTTTATATAATAATAATAACTAAAAAGTTATTTTATACCTATTAAAGGCGTAAAAAATTAACATTTTATGCATGTTGTTCACGAGTTACAATAGATACATAAAAATTAATAGTGTTAGTAATGATTATAAACTCAAATTCGGCATTTGTAGTGTTATTTTTGATACTATTTTCATGGATGAAATAACTGCTCTGAGGTGTATAAAAAGTTGCTTTTTATCTATCGAAATAAATTTAGTTTTGAGAAAGAATGTTACGGTGGTTCAGTGGTAACGAGGGCATACGGCGCTACAATATGGGCATAACACAAATAGCCCATTGTGCAGCTTTACGCTTAACAAACAAAAGAGCGAAGAAAACACACGTTTATAATAAAGGGGAGTATATTGTTGATTGGGAGACGGCAGTTGTTTGAGTGATAGTGTCAAGCTTGGTGAAGTAATTAATTAGTATATGTTTAAATATACACAAATATCATTCTGGTTATTCTGTCTCTACTAACTAACAACAACGGGGGATTATTTGTCACGCCAGTTTTGTATATCCGAGCCATAATATCGCCAGTAACTTCAGTTTTATGTTCTAGCTCTGAAGAAACAGAAAAAGCAAAACGTCCGTTAAAATATGTTTTCATCTAATTAGTGGCGTAAGTATGCCCCCGCAATTGCAAGGGGGCCAGAAGGGCCTGACACAATTAAGAATTGCCGACAGAGGGAGAGAAATGCGATTTAATTTGTTTAAGCAAAGGACGGTTGTACTATTCTGTTAATGATGTCAACCAGCAAGAATCGTGTCTACATTCACAGGAAAATAAATGTAGGGGGACCAATTATTTTTATTTGGTGGGGGGCATCGTTTCTAGTTATGCGACTGCTTATAATTATATGGAGTGTAAGGGTCGTTTTTTTTCTCCATGTTTATTGTCAAATTGCCAATACCCTGTTGAACCCTAAGTTTCTTTTGTCCAGTTTGTATAAACACCAATATAATCAGTAATTAATAAATTTTTAGTCCAATGTACAAAAAGGATGGGTCATTCAAACCGCCTTTTTTTTAAATCTGAAATACGGACATTTTGCATAAAATATGTTTGTTCTCTGATAGTTTATGTTAATATAAGGTGAATTTTGTGGCTGGAGGTGAGAATCTAACAATTACTACAGTGTTTTTCTGATGAACTTGATAGTATCTGAGCTCACCCGTAGATCACCGTCTATATCCAAAGTGAGATTAATCACTTCCCACCAGTTGTCGTTTGATGGCTCTTCTTGTAGGTATATTTCTTTCGTTTCTCCATTCTGTCGCAAGATGGTGTACTTATCGGCTCCTCCTCCCTTCATGAACAAGTCCATCGAAAGACATCCTTTTCGTCCTCCATACATTTTAAAGTATGGTGTTATAAGACGGCCACCGCCATAACCTCCATCTGCCTTTATCTCAATTTTCAGTGAATAACCTAGTAAAAAGAAATAAATACCGATTTTACATGTAACAAGAAATCTGTAAAAAACAAAGAGACAGTTTAGCCTAAACAACTGCCTTATAAATGGTGATATATCTAACAAGTCCATCGTGGACATTGTACGTTCCGAAACTCAGCTTTACTTAATACATTTTAGAATAACAGAACAATGAAAAGATATACGGAACTGGGGATATTCATATAGCGTTAGGAAAATTTCATTTTATCGTCTAACTATTTCTTACCTGTTCTACCTCCTAAGGTTCCATACGAGCGTTCAAAATTTGAACTCATACCCTCTTGGTTAACAATGCCACAGTCATTTTCCTCAAAGTCACACTCAAAGTCAGGTACGGTGGGAGGAGGAGGTCTGGTCTCTCCTGCAATGAAAAAAAAAAACTGATCCACAGGCAGATAACAAAAACATAATACCATATTATAAAGATATTTAAAATTAAAGGATTATTCTGACCCTTTAAATACGAAATATATCAGTCTTTGAAATGCTGAAACGTTGTTAAACATAGATTAAAGGATAATGTTCCAAGTAACTTCAAGAAAAACAAGTTTCATAATGACAAAAATATTGTGAAAGTTTAATTTTAAGTACAAAATTGTATTATGTGAAAGGATATTTAAATATCGAATATATGTAAAGGCCAGTTGCCTCTTGGTGACGTTTCATTCGTCTGTGTCGCTTAGCAACAAAACCATAATCTGATATTTTTGCGTTAAATATTGTTACGACAGCGGAAATCACGTGACCCTAGTAACACGTCATGAACTTCTAGAAAATTCATGTCCCTTCCTGAAGCCTCGAGTGTTTACTAGATGTACGGTATTCTTGCATATAAGACCGCCAAGAACTGACGGCAACAATGTAATGTAATTGAATTGCAGACAGAGAGAGACTGACGATTGAGTCGAGCACGTGAGTCGTTCGTTGTGAATTATAGCGTTTGTTATAGCATGACTGTGGAAATTAAGTGTATTGCAAAGTGGTATTGAGAAGGAATAAACTAGTTTTATTTAAGAAAGGACTTGTATCGCTAAAGTTTCTTCGGAAAGAATTTTTACGGAAAATTAACAAACGAACAGAGGCGTAACAAATTGGTGTCAGAGAGTGGGACGGAAAAGAAAAAAAATGGAAACGAGAAGCAGCAAGTCAAACTACAGCTTAGCAGATTTGATGGTAGCAATACAAGAGCAGCAAAAGAAACAAGAAGAAAGATTACAGCAGTTGTTGGAGGATAAAGAAAAGAAACAAGAAGAGAGATTACGGCAGCTGTTGGAGGAAAAAGAAAAGAAACAAGAAGAACGAGAAAATAAACAAGAAGAGAGATTACAGCAGTTGTTGGAGGAAAAAGAAAAGAAATAAGAAGAACGAGAAAAGAAACAAGAATAGAGACAACAGCAGTGGCAAGAAAACCTGCAACAGTGGCAGCTCGAACAGCAAAATAAACATGAGAGATTACAGCAGTTGTTGGAGGAAAAAGAAAAGAAACAAGAAGTACGAGAAAATAAACAAGAAGAGAGACTACAGCAGTGATTGGAGGAGAAAGAAAATGAACAAGAAAAGAGACCACAGCAGTGGTTGGAGGAGAAAGAAAATAAACAAGATGAAAGTCTCCAATAGTTGAGAGAAAGCCAGCATACACAAATGGAAAAGATGAGTAAATTTCAAAGTGAATAAAATACATTAAAGGACGATTTACTGTCTTTTACACAAGGAGGATATATTAGCCATGGGCCTAATCAGCCCCAGACAACAGGAAGCCCCTTCCAGACCCCGCAGCTAAACCTTAATGCCTGCCAGAAATCACATTCCAGACATGAGTGTCAGCAATAGGGGTGATCTAGTACAAAGGAAGCCACAGGAATTCGATGGGAAGGCATCATGGGAAGCACATAGAGCACAATTTGAGCGCCTGGCAGAAATGAATGGATTGACAGAGGAGCAGAAGGCAGTATATCTGGCAACGAGCTTGAAGGGACAACCACTGGAAATACCTGGACAGTTGTCAGCAGACGACAGGCACAACTATAGAGCACTGGTAGCTGTTCTAGAACTCAGGTATGGAACTCAAAATCAGTCCGAAGTCAACAGGGCTAGGTTTAGGACTAGAGTCCATGCTAAAGGGGAGAGCCTGCAAGAGCTGGCACAGGATTTGGAAAGTATGGCACACAAGGCCTACCCAACTGCACCACTCGATGTCCTCAAGCTGTTGCTGAGGGATCAGTTTGTAGATGCCTTGGACAGTCCACAACTGAAGATACAAGTAAAGCAAGCACATCCCTCTACTATGCAGGATGCAATGGCCAGAACTGTTGAATTTGAATCCTACATTAAGACCAGCACAGAGGTACCAAGGTTGGTACAGTCACCAGGATTCAAGGCCAGAAAAGGTCAGCTTTCAGAGAAGTTTGAGGGACTTTGCTGGCACTGTAACAAACCTGGGCACAAGAAAGCTCAATGCTGGAAATTTCAACACAGGGAAGATGCCACGGAAGGAAAGGCTGCTACCCAGAAATGTTGTTGGAACTGTTGAGAGCAAGGACATATGAAGAGCCAGTGTAAGAAGAATACTACCAACTAGTCAGCTTCGGGAAACCAGTAATGGTTGGTGTTGAGGGACGCTCACCAACCCCCATCGTGAAAGTCCCAACAGCTAAGTGTAAATGGCAAGCACGCATAGTATCTATGTGACAGGAAAGCTGTATGGACCAAAGGTGCAACTTTG
>NW_013673079.1:26899-27861 GCF_000517525.1 Limulus polyphemus | reverse complement strand
TTGAGAAGGAACACACTAGTCCGATTTAAGAAAGGCGATGGGTCGCTACAGTTTCATCGGAAAGAAATTATATGGGAAATTAACTAACGAACAGAGACGTAACAATATATACATAATACTTCGAACGTTCACGAGCTCTAATTTCACTTGTTTAGATCGTTTGGTTTATGCATAAATTTAGCTTGACGTAGACATTATCTAAGATAGAGACTAGTGACTATAATTTATATTCTTATTAGGTTTTCGAGAAGTTTCCTGTTTTATTGTTGTTGTTGTTTTTTTGGATAAAACGTCTATTTTCCTTTCTGTCTCTCAAACGTATTCCCATTAGTTTTAACTAATGATAGTACTTGAAATTATTTTTTAGGTTTAAACTTTGCGATAGGATTTTTTTATCGTAAACCTTAGTCCTATATCGTTCATCTTTTTTTCGGACGTTTAAACCGTAACTTTTAGGTCATATGGCATAATTGGAAGAATGCGTTCTGGTCCAATGTATATAAAAGTCAGTTGTCATTTTCTTTGTATAACGCTTATATTGTCAAACGTTTTAAATGTAAGCTTGTACCATTCTTATCGATTTTTATAGGGTGTACTTGAAAATTGTGTGTGATGAATGGGGATGTTTGATGAACAAAACTCACTGAAAGAGGGACGGAAGCCCCGTTTTTTGTTGTTTTGTTTATAAGATTCCAACTGGTTATTTATTGACAGATCGGACAAGGCTAATTCATACATATTTTTAAAGTGTTACATGAAAATGTGTTATTTTGTTCTCTACGATTAATGTAATATCTTACACAGACCTTATGACGTGTTTAAAATCCAGTGTGTGTCGTGACATGTCACACTTGATTTCTCGAAATAGGTGGAGTCATAAAAGCCAAAATGCATTTATCCATATAGAATAGTTCTATTACTGTCTGCCCATTATGATTTTAGTGATAGGGGTACAAGGGGGC
>NW_013673079.1:24308-26749 GCF_000517525.1 Limulus polyphemus | reverse complement strand
AGCCGTAAAAACGTAGTGTGAGATCGATCACATCGTCTAGAGCCAAGTGCATAAAATTTATCATGAAAGTTAAAATATCGATTTAATTTTAAACTTATATCGTTTGTGAAATAAGATATTTCTGTTATATCACCAATGTTTTTAATAATAATAAAAAACCTCTTTAATCAACGGAGACTCTAAATTAAGAAACCAACAAATATTTTCCAGTTTTATTGTCTATGCCAGTGGTCGGCAACCTATGACCCGCCTAAAGTTGGCTTCACCATTGCAACCCGAAAGGGCATATTCATTGTTCAGTTCAAGTTTCTCGGCTATGTGAGAAGAATAACGATATTAAAGTCACGGCTACGGAGAATTTTAAGATCAATTTCAGGGAAAAATATCAAACTGGTCGAACTATTAATTTTTTGTATGTAAATAAACATACACATTTAAAATACATGTACCGGTATTAATAATTATATGATTATCACTGACCCAACACAAACCTAGCCAAATGTATAAAATTTATCATAAAAGTAAAGATATCGATTTAATTTTAAGCTTAAATCATTTCTGAATTAATCTGTTTTCTGTTATATCACTAACAATAAAAAACAAACTTCTTTAATCAGTGGAGACTAAATTAAGAAATCAACAAATATTTTTCCAGTTTTGTCATTTGTACACTTCATGTTATATTTTCAGTACATAGACTACCAACAATATTAGGTTATACTTTTGTTGGTAAGTAACATGACATAAAAGCCATTGTTAGATTGTAGTGTTACCAAAACACACTGGGTTTTATATATATATTAGATGTTGTAATCTGATTTTTACCAATAATTATTCTATGAATACGCCACGAATTCATTTCATGAATGATCTTAATTTTGATTAGCTCACAAAGGAATTTACCGACGTTTGACTGCCTTGACTGTACTTTTCTGCCCCTTAGTTGGTCAAGCTTAATTTCGCAAAATTTATTTATTTCAGTTAGCTATGAACTGTGAGGTTAGGGTATACTATGGGGTGCGTGTAGTTGAAAGTTATACTTTTCATGGATCCAGACCAAATGTAGCTTTTTAATTATTTGCTGTTGAGCATAAAGCTACACATTGAGTTATTTATGCTCTGGCCGCCGCGGGTATCCAAACCCAATTTTTAGTGTTATAATCCACGAGAACTATTGGTAATCCATCGGAGGGGGGTGGGAGCTCAGTGTAGTACTAAAAGCGATAGATCGATGTATCTTATCATCAACAATATTGTATAACTAGTTACAGATAAATTAATCAATTTTATGTTTGGATTAAGCCTTAGCTTTTGCTCTTTTTTTTGTCGAGAGTCACATTTTAACTGAGCATAATATTTAATGACAAACACACACAAACATATATATGTACATAAAGAACAATCCTTACCAAAACATTCATAAAGCCTGTTTACCCTCCTGACATCGCTTTCACTAAATTTTGTCTTCTTCCACACAGGTCCAATAACAACGTTTGGTTCCTTAGGCCTAACGGTTGGAGATTCTCCGTCTTTGGAGAATGCCATTTCACCATACAACATGACTGACTCGTAGTCAAAATTTTCCCCTAAGTAGTTGTTCTCCCAAGGTAACATTTTGTCGAAGTTGTACTCCATACCTGTGATAGGAAAAAGTGCGGTATGAAAAGCTAAGTTCTCAAAATGTTTTGATAGAATTATTTTAATATCTCTATTGAAACCCAGAGAGAAAGAAAACTTATACTGGGCAATTACATTTTAGCAAGGGGGAAAAAAAAAGATACGAAAACCTAAGTTCCACTCAATGTAGTGGCTTCACCTAGTAGCGAAACATATGTGTCGATTATGAGATTTTTAAATAGGTCCCGAGAGAACTCTTTAATATATGTATATTAGTGAACAGTATTAAAACCTTACCTGGCGAAATAAAAGATGTGCAGCCTAGTTGACGAATTCAGCTTAGACAGAAGCTTCAATGAATAAGGTTAGTTAGTTTTAAGTTCACATAAAATTAGTTGAGGTCTATCTGTACCTAATTTTAAAGCGATAGATTAGGAGGAAGGCAACGTAGTGAACACCACCCACCACCAACTTTTGGGCTACTCTTTACCAATGAATAGTGGAATTGACCTTCACCTTATAACGATTCCATGACTGAAAGAGCGAGCATGTTCAGTAACAGGATTCGACCTCGCGACACGCAGGTTGCGACTCCAGTTCCCTAAGCACCAGGCCACGTCAGGTCCTCCGAGAGACATCTAGTATATAGACTGAAAGAGCGAGCATGTTCAGTAACAGGATTCGACCTCGCGACACGCAGGTTGCGACTCCAGTTCCCTAAGCACCAGGCCACGTCAGGTCCTCCGAGAGACATCTAGTATATACATTTTGGCTGACGTATAGAAGCGTTATCAACTAGCGTTATCTGACAAACTAAGATTAGA
>NW_013673079.1:21025-23537 GCF_000517525.1 Limulus polyphemus | reverse complement strand
AGAGCCCTAACCACCTGGCCATGCCGGGCCCTGAACAAATAAACAAATATGAATGCGTGAACTGGATGATTTTCTAGAGTTTTATGCCAGTATTCAGTATATCCGCTTGGCGATTATGCAACTATGTTTTTATTTGACTTATAGTGTAGCAAGTTCATAATTAAGCTCTAGAGAAATATATCTAATATTTAAAAGTTGATAGAAAGATTTTAATGAACGCCCATAAAATATTTTTAGTATTACCACTAGGGATGAGTGCTGGCTGAAATTCGTCGCCAGCGCTGTGTGTAAATGTACCATGGTTAGGCTTAATAACACCATCTACATTTTCATTGACCATATTTCAGAGGTTAATTAAAAGTATTTTGTTTTCTCAAAGTTATTACTTCTGGTTTCAATGGAAGTTCTACTTTATATTAGTTTAGCTTTACCTGGCCAAATATTATCCCAAAATATTTCAATATATTCGTCCCTATCAGCTCTGTTCTGCTCATGCCAGAACCCAACAGCATGACCCAGCTCGTGTATTACCAGGCCTCTCCAGTGACAGCCGCTTCCAAGGGACAACTCCTGCTTCCCACCCTGACGACCAACCATTGACCAGCATCTGTAGGAGATAAAAAAGAAAAAAAAAAGGTTTATTTCTGGATTTGATTTTGTTATTTTCCAGCAATTTCAGGTTTATGTATATTCAAATTAATATATATTAAAATCGATAAAATCAATAAATACATGATAATGTTAGAACACTGGAAGTCACGCGACGCTGGGAGCATGCACGCTGAAGTTTCTAGAAGGATCATGAATTATCGAGGAACCCCGCGAATGTCCGAGTGTTTGCCAGGCGCCTTCTTTTTTTTTTTAGAATACAAGCCCGGCAAATAAAGCCAGCGATAAATAGATATACAAATAGATTGAAGAGATAGATAACTGAGTCAGCGAACAGTAGACACCGGAAGTAAAGTGTGTGAATCACTGTGATTTATATCGTGTGTTATAAAGGTTGTTAAGTTTAAAGTGACTGTGGAAAGTTCCTCGGAAAGAATTTATACCGGAAATTAACAAACGACCAGATAAATGATAACTATATTAACAACCTCTGTACTTTTCCCAGCATGTCTACTCGAGATGTCCAAATCAAACTAATTATCGCAACCAGGACTTGAAATAGTTTCCAATATTTCTAAGGTCGAACAATATTTCTATTTCTCTGGTCTTTAACGATTGTGTTCTGTCTCTTAGTGGTCACAGTTTAAAGATTAATTTTTAAGAAAATAAGTGCAATTGTGAGGTTTTATTACTAATAAATATATTGTTTTTATATAATATAATCCATAGCTAGTAATCAAATATTTTTTGGCAGAATACGTATTTTCTTCCCGTATTTTCAGCGAGCTTTTTTTCCAGATAAAATTGTAACTGGAATTGTTTGTAATTAAGCACAAAGCTACACAATGGGCTATCTGTGCTTTGCTCACCATGGGTATCGAAACTCGGATTCTAGCGTTGTACATCCGCAGACATACCGCTGTCCCACTGGGTGGGGGGGGGGCAACGGCAATTGTTTCATTGAAAGTTATCAGTCTGTAATTTGTATACATGGGCACGAGGATACCGAAAACATTATCGTAACTTAATGGAAAATACTGGACATCATTTTTTGCTTGCGGACTAGTTGTTGACTGTCTTTGTGGACTAGTTGTTGACTGCCGTATGACAATGTCTGCAATCTCCTTCGCTTGGTACAGTTAGAAATAGCCAAGTGCTGTCCACTGTTGAAGAATAATTGGGACAAAGTCTTGCCCCTATTGCAGTTTACAATTGTATTCTTTTTAATGTGTCACCAGCGATCTACGGACACTGTCATACCTCATTATACACGTGCTTCTAGTTGATACAGTCAGCTGAAGTTGTATGTTTTATAATGTCGTTCCTAATAACAAACAGTCAGCTAAAGTTGTATGTTTTATAATGTCCTTCCTAATAACAGTCAGCTAAAGTTGTATGTTTTATAATGTCGTTCCTAATAACAAACAGTCAGCTAAAGTTGTATGTTTTATAATGTCGTTCCTGATAACAGTCAGCTAAAGTTGTATGTTTTATAATGTCGTTCCTAATAACAGTCAGCTAAAGTTGTATGTTTTATAATGTCGTTCCTGATAACAGTCAGCTAAAGTTGTATGTTTTATAATGTAGTTCTTGATAACAGTCAGTTAACGTTGTATGTTTTATAATGTACTTCCTGATAACAGTCAGCTAACGTTGTATGCTTTATAATGTAGTTCTTGATAACAGTCAGCTAACGTTATATGTTTTATAATGTAGTTCCTGATAACAGTCAGCTAAAGTTGTATGTTTTATAATGTAGTTCCTGATAACAGTCAGCTAAAGTTGTATGTTTTATAATGTAGTTCCTGATAACAGTCAGCTAACGTTGTATGTTTTATAATGTAGTTCCTGATAACAGTCAGCTAACGTTGTATGTTTTATAATGTAGTTCCTGATAACAGTC